>NW_027457139.1:0-2500 GCF_040206685.1 Ascaphus truei | reverse complement strand
AGCAAACACCAGTACCGCTATAATAAATGCGAATATTAACTTATCGTAATTTTTACTACCGCGGTATTACATCATATCGGTATATTGCCCAACTGTACAGTTTACAGAGTGAATGAATGTCGAGATCTCCTTCGATATGAATCCAAAAGCACATGATCAACATTGAAATATATTTACCTTGGCTGGCGTCGACACTGGTGCCATCAAGTGGGTTTACGATGCCCGGATAATCCCTCCCAAAGGAAAGATGTTTGATGTGATGCGTCATATTTATCTGAAAGAACACATTTAGTATTAATATACGGCACTCCTGATATGCCATGTAAAATACAGAAGGGTATAACACCACGACTCAAACTGGCGCCTGGCGCGGGACCTTCATGTGGCCCATGGACTTGCTAATTTCATACCAGTTACTTCGTGTTTTTCACACCGAAACTTACTTGTAAGTTAAGGTAAAGTAAATATATATGGTACAGATGTTATGTAGATGCATCTAAAATGACATTGAAATAACCCTTGTCGCCCATTTACTGATCTGACCTCTTTGGAGAACTAGTAGAAGACCCCTGGTATACACCTTCAACATGAAGCAAGACCTGCCCAGACAGAGCTTACAAATCGAAGCAATGTGAGGCGACATGTCAAGCCAACGCCCTGCTTAACAGGATTTGCAGGTGTGAAGGCACATTGTAATGTAACACTTTTCTATCAAATCTGGTCCGTAGAGATGTGCGAAAACTTTGCATGAGGTCAGGAACCAAGCAAAACGTACCCTGGAGTTGTGAATATAACCGCGGCTGAGTCACAGCTCGAACGCGATGCTCCAAGCAATAAGTCAATGGCCCAGATACACAAAAGGGTGCCAAGCTTTAGCACGGCCATACTCCTAACGATATGAATGGGAGCGGAGGCGTGCTAAAGATCAGCACCAGTGTGTGGATCTGGGCCAATGTGCACTATAACTGTTTAATATGCTAATAACTCTACAATCACGTAATGCAGAGACTATAAATACGGAAACAAGGGTTCGCTCACAGAGTGGTGGTATTTCGCTGAAAGCCCCCAAATCTAAGGCAAATTTCCCGATATTAGCATGGTGATGCTTGGTGAAATATTTAGCAGGGAATTTAATTTTGGAAAACAGTTAACATTTCTCCAACACATTTTGGACCATTTCCTACATCGCTGATCCACAGGGCAATGGTTTCGCTCTGGTACCAAACTAACGCATAGGTGGTCCACTTCAGCCCTCAAAGGCCACCAACAGGCTAGGTTTTCAGGATATCCCTGCTTCAGCACAGGTCGCGCAATCAGTGGCTTAATCAGAATGGCGAAAAAAGAGAGATCCAGCGCTCCACAGATTTCAAGATAAATGAATTTATTGTGCCACACGACGTTTCGACCAACAGGTCTTTTTCAAGTGATTAGGCCTAATCGAAACGTCGTGTGGCACAATAAATTCATTTATCTTGAAATCCGTGGAGCGCTGGATCTCTTTTTTCCTCAGTGTACATTGGAATTTGCCTGGCAGGTACTTCCTATAACCAGCAGCACCGGTAAACTGTATGTATTTATTATATTGTGGTGTGCAGCCAAAACCCCTTTACATTGGTACTTAGTCAGAATGGCAGCAGCACCTGTGCTGAAGCAGGAATATCCTTATAACCTAACCCACGGGTGCGCAAACTTTCTGCGCTACGCCCTCTGCCTGCTCAGCCCTAGTGCTCGCGCGCCCCCCCCATACCTAACAATTGGCGTCAAATTACGCCGCAGGGTCATGTGATGTTATGTCAACCTGCGGCGTCATTTTATGCCACGGCAACGCATCGCCCAAAGTCAAGGTAAATAAGTTAGAGGCCACGCGCGCTTCCTGGCATTAAATTTAAATGCTTTGGGGGGGAAGAGCGCGGGGCCTCTATAACCGACGTGCCCCCCCCCCCCCAAATAAATCTTGTGCCCCCAGTTTGCGCCCCCCTGACCTAACCTGTTGGTGGCCCTTGAGGTCTGGAGTTAGCCACTCCTGGTCTAATAATGCTATTTCTGATCATACTCACATTGTCAAGTCCAAAGCTCTGCAGATCGTGAACTGTCGATAGAAAAGAAAAAGATATATACAGATCTTCATAAAGCACAATTGCATTAACCGCTTACATACAAGAGGCGCCTGTAACGTACAAGTGACCAACTGCCTCTCAGACGGTGGAGAATAAAGCCAGATAAAGCAATTTTGTGATTCCCTCCGGTTGCTCCCTTCGGTCTGATGTCACCATGTGTTCAACAAGAGTTTGCACAGGCAGAGCCCTCCCCGGCCCCCTATCTTTATTGGGTCTCTAATAAGGACAGTGTGAGCCAAGGGGAAAGAAAACACTATATTAACAAACATTGCCCCATTCACCGCCCTAAACAAATGTAATGGATAAATGTTATTTATGCAAGAAACCCCAACCCTCTCTAATAGCGCGTCTGAGATCAGATGCACTGTAAGGAACCCCCAACC
>NW_027457138.1:137500-174495 GCF_040206685.1 Ascaphus truei | reverse complement strand
AGTATAAAGATTAACTTTATTATATTTGTTGTTGTCATTATTATTATTGTTTACTGTTAGCTGGAGTATGGCTCACCCAAGAACCACTTCCCCCTGTATGGGGGTCAGACATAGTGCAGACTTGACCCCTGACATTTATAAAAAGATGTTGGAATATGTGACACTGCTGCTTAATAAACACAAACACAGGCGCGCCATGTATTGTTCTGACATTGGTTTATTACACAGAGACACGTCTTTATAGAGGGTTGTCACACTAACAGCCTGGAAGGGGTTAATGCAGGGTCACCAGCCCAGCCCCCCTCTCCTATGATTGGTTGCTGCTCTCGTACAGGAGCCGCGATTGGTCCCCTGTCAATGTCAGAAAAGGCGCGCCAGTTTTGCTGTCTCCATGGCGACCATGGCGGCCGCCGGAGATCGGCCTGCAGCGCGGCCCGGCTTCCAGGTTACCTCCCCGCCGGTGAAGATGTTAGCGGGGCGGCTGAGGGAATGCGTGCGACGGCGGCCGGTTCCTTCTGGCTGGAGAAAGGAGCCGGCGGGCTGGAGGTGGGCCTGGTGTGGATGCAGGGCCGGGTGCTGCACGTACGGCCCGAGCGCGGCGTCACCGTGCGGCTGAGCGACGACACTCACACCTTCACCGTGTGCGGGGCCGACCGGGTGCCCAAGGGCAAGCCCTGCCTGCAGCCAGGTAACCGGGGGGTCCGCACGCCCTGCCTGCAGCCAGGTAACCGGGGGGTCCGCACGCCCTGCCTGCAGCCAGGTAACCGGGGGGTCCGCACGCCCTGCCTGCAGCCAGGTAACCGGGGGGTTCCGCAAGCCCTGCCTGCAGCCAGGTAACCGGGGGGTCCGCACGCCCTGCCTGCAGCCAGGTAACCGGGGGGGTCCGCAAGCCCTGCCTGCAGCCAGGTAACCGAGGGGTCCGCAAGCCCTGCCTGCAGCCCGGTAACCGGGGGGTCCGCAAGCCCTGCCTGCAGCCAGGTAACCGGGGGGTCAGCAAGCCCTGCCTGCAGCCAGGTAACCGGGGGGGTCAGCAAGCCCTGCCTGCAGCCAGGTAACCGGGGGGGGTCCGCAAGCCCTGCCTGCAGCCAGGTAACCGGGGGTCCGCAAGCCCTGCCTGCAGCCAGGTAACCAGGGGGGTCCGCAAGCCCTGCCTGCAGCCAGGTAACCGGGGGGGTCAGCAAGCCCTGCCTGCAGCCAGGTAACCGGGGGGGGTCCGCAAGCCCTGCCTGCAGCCAGGTAACCGGGGGTCCGCAAGCCCTGCCTGTAGCCAATTAACCGGGGGGTCCGCAAGCCCTGCCTGCAGCCAGGTAACCGGGGGGTCCGCAAGCCCTGCCTGCAGCCACGTAACTGGGGGGTCCGCAAGCCCTGCCTGCAGCCAGGTAACCGGGGGGTCAGCAAGCCCTGCCTGCAGCCACGTAATCGGGGGTTCCGCAAGACCTGCCTGCAGCCAGGTAACCGGGGGGTCCGCAAGCCCTGCCAGCAGCCAGGTAACCGGGGGTCCGCAAGCCCTGCCTTCAGCCACGTATTTGGGGGGTCCGCAAGCCCTGCCTGCAGCCAGGTAACCGGGGGGGTCCGCAAGCCCTGCCAGCAGCCAGGTAACCGGGGGGTCCGCAAGCCCTGCCTGCAGCCAGGTAACCGGGGGGTCCGCAAGCCCTGCCTGCAGCCAGGTAACCGGGGGGTCCGCGCGTGGCTATCACTGTCCTGCCTCACACGGGAGGAGGGCGCCATGATTTCTTCTCCCGCCCCCTAAACAGCAACACCAGCCTCTCACCCTCTCACCCTCTAGCGTCACCTAGATAGAAGCCAGGCAGATCACACTGGTTTTCTATGAATCGCAACTGATTTTAAAGTCCTGTTTATATCAGCAGTCAGGTCTGATATAAAACAGTAGTAATGTTTCCACCGCCAGTGTTATGCAGTGCTGTACATAGAATGTTTGCAGGCGCGAGCCCGCTACCCATAGAGCTTACAATCTATGTCTGAAGCACTTATTCCCATGACCTGTTATTTGTAATTTATATGATTGTCACATGTATTACTGCTGGGAAGCGCTATGTACATTTAATGGCGCTATATAAAAAAAGACATTTGTAGACCTTTTTCTGACACTCTAAGCGACTTCGGGTAACTGCGCGCACCTGCGGCTCCAGGAGATCTGAGCCTCCGCTAGCTGGGAGCCTGGGGTAACACTTATTAGCGCAGCGCCTCCACTTACCCAGGATCACCGTCATGTAAGATTCCCCTGGGCAAGAAACACACCGATACAATGCGTGCAACCAACTTTACTATGTGCAATAATAAACTTATACTCTATATGAACCGTGCAATAACCCAATATGCATACACTTATCTTATAACACTATACTTATACTCTATCATACCCTAACACCGCTAACGGATAATGTCCTTCTAACATCAGTGGCTCGGCCACACCCCTAGGGAATATTGTCCTGTACAATAGTGGCTCAGCCACGCTCTTATGAGTGTCTCTATCCCGTCACCGCGTGCCCCACACACCGTGTCCGTGTAATAGTACTGTAGCCAGGTCCCCCTCGCGCACTCGCCCCCTCCCTTGTCCCCCCCCCTCGCGCACTCGCCTCCTCCTTCACCGATGCGAGCGCGCGGTGTTGCTGTGCGGCCGGTTGCTAGGGAAGCGGGTCGGGCGGTTGCCGGGGACGCGAGCGCGAGCAGGCCGGTTGCCGGGACGCGATCGGGGCCGTCGCTAAGGCCGCGATCGCTTTGCCACCGGCCCGGCGGCTAGCGGAGCAGGGCGCCGCCATGACAGTTAGCTCGCGCATGCGCAGGATGCCAGCTAGCGCGGGAGGCCCCTGATAGCTCGCGGCATGCGCGAGGATAGACGGCCAGCCCCCAGGGTGCATAGGGGGCAGAGACACCTGACGCCAGGGGAAGCCAATAGGGCTGAGGGATTTGCCCGGGAAAGGAGAGATATTTTCGCGGGGTTTTGCAGTGACACGGGCAGTCAGGATCCGGACCAGCTAGGGGTAAGAGGTGGATGCAGGGGTCAGTGACCCTCTGCATTTAGGCCAGCAGCCCCCAGGCCCCCAGTTAGGTCCTGAGCCACTTAATAGCTTGTGGAGTATAGGGACAGGCCCTAGATAGGGACACTGACCCATTGATTGGTAGCTTAGTCAGGGACACAGTGCTAAAAGCCGTGCGGCCCTGCGAGGTGGGTTCTGGGCTCAGAACACTATCAAAGACCCTGGGACTAAGGTGATATTATCCGCGCTGGAATTCACCCCAACGCGGGTGTGGAGGACAACGTCGGATCGGGCGGAACTCCGGTGATATCGCGGTACCCGTGGCTGGAGCCCGGGCAGGTAACCTGCAACTCACGTGCACCAACCAGGCCTATCACCAGACATAGTGGCTGCGCAGTCACACATACATATGCAGACATTGGTATATGATTTTGGGGAGTGCAAGGACATTTGGGTGGGGGCTACTGGACACAGGGTGGGGTCACTCTGCGGGAGGTTAGCGTCCGCCGTGACGCCTAGAGGTGGTAGCGTCCGCCGTTGAACTCATAGAGGGTGGTAGCGTCTGCCGTGACGCCTAGAGGTGGTAGCGTCCGCCGTGACGCCTAGAGGTGGTAGCGTCCGCCGTGACGCCTAGAGTGGTTAGCGTCCGCCGTGGCGCATGTGTTGAGATGTAATGTGATAAGTTGCTGCATGTAGTAAAGTTAATAGTTATATAGAGCTGTCTGTGTGGTCATTGTGTATTGTCTGCGAGGAACTACTTCCCCTCTGGTGGGAGCCCATCGCAGGTGGAGGCGCTGCATCATTAGTATTGTAATACATTGCCCAGGTTCCCTTAGCGGAGGCTCAGCTTCTGTGAGCCAACAGGTATTGCACCACGCACCCCCCTTGGTAACATTGCATGTTCCCTCCACGCACGCGGTATATGCGATTGGGTGGGGTGAAATGACCGTATACATTTGGAGGCGCTGCTGAGATCTTAGACCTGGGGTGCCCTATCAAAACCGAATCACCAAAAATCAGCATCATGGTAATTCCCTCACGTCAAGAGGTCCACGCGTGGGCCACCACCGTCCGTGAACCACCTAAGACATGTGGTTGCAGTAGGGAATGTCCCGGCGTTAGTACCTGAACACTGACATCCGGAACTCTGAGCAAACTCTTAGGCGCAGATAGAAATATGGTACCGTGGCAGGGTGTTCGACTCTACTTATCACTTGAGTGCACTACTATTCACCGTATGCCGGGACATAGGCCCTGAAGCGGCCCCGAATATACTAATAGCCCCCGAGTGCCCACCAGAAGGATACCCCCTTTATATACTCGGACTTCCAGTAATACGGAAATGTTCTCGCTCAGAGCCCCTCCTCAAGATCCCGACGAACCGTCCACCAGTACCTGGACGCCACTTACCCCCGTGTCCAGTACCCCCAAACCGGGTTGACCGTCCCCAACCCAAAGTCTCCTTTACCCCAAGCGGCCTCCCGGACGCCAGTAGTTGGGCTGACAGTCCTCCCTCTCCACCCGACACCGTACCCCGCGAGGTAAACTCTCGGCCTATCGGAGAGAGAGCAACGAACGAAGGTTCCATAATGGGGGTGACGCTACCCAATTCGTAGAAGCCCTCACTGTGGCATCCCAGTCTCAAAGTTATAGGAAGCTTAAGGCCTTCTCTGGAGTACTTCCAATACCCCAGGGGGAAGAAGGAATAGACCTGTGGAGGGAGAATGCAGTAAAAGTAGTAGAGGAGTGGTCGTGCACTGACACTGTAAAGCGGCAGCGTATTATGGAATGCCTCAGACTCCCCCTGCGTCTACTATGTTGACCATCCACAGGGACCAACACCCAGAGTTGACAGCGTTGGAAATGGTGGCGTTCCTGTTGGAGGCGTACGGACTAGCAGAAGACGAAGGAGCGCTCTGGACGAAGTACTTCCGTCTTTATCAGAAGGAAGAGAGGACCTGTCGGCTTTCATCCACCGCCTACAGCTGGTCCTCGGGGTCCTACTCAATCGTAAGCTGGTCTCCGCATCGGGGATGGATGAAGCTCTCCATAAACAGTATCTGCGGGGATCAAGCCCCACTCACCCCATAGCCAACATGCTCCGCAGCAAGATAATGGACGGGGGGCCCCTACAAGTTCACCGAGTTGCTGCGGCAAGTGAAACTACAGGAAGCTCATGTTATGCTACACTCCACCGCTACACCTAAGAGCTCCTCTGCCTCCAAAGGAAAGGGCTCTACGGAAAAGAAGGAAGAGTCTACTGCCTTGTCCAAAGGGTACAAACCACGACCCCCCGACCGACCACCTTCCCCATCCACGAGTCGCCCGGAAAGCCGCCCAGTGGTATGCTATAACTGCGGCAAGAAGGGCCACGTAATCCGTAATTGCCCAGAAAAGGAAGTTCACCCTGAGGAACACCCTTCCGATAGAGGAAAATCAGCCCGATCTATGGTCTGCAGTGTACCAATGGCAGAAGCTGACCTCGAACTCACGCATTCTGGAACTGGAACCCCGGATGCCCCTTCTGACGCCGGCCCCAGTGATGACGCCCCATCCGGTGAAGCTTGCAGTCAAGTGGTCCCTGCGGCCATCGTGCCCGTGGTACTAGAAGGGAATATACGCCTCGGCCCTATTGGACACAGGGTCACAAGTAACCATAATATATCGCAGGTTTTATGATCAGCACCTTCAAACACTGCCCACTAAGGCCGGCCGAACATATGAAGGTTAGGGGGTTAAGTAATGAAGACTACCCCATCGATGGGATTGTAAAGGTCCAACTGGACATACTCCAACTGAACACCGGCAAGAAGCACCCCATGCAGGTAGCGGCCATGGTATGCCCGGAGCCCAAGACCATTGCAAGTACCCAATCATCTTGGGAACCAATGCAGACATAGTGCAAGCTATAATCCGAGCCTACTTGAGAGAGACCAACGAGTTGCCGCTGGCCGATTCGCTCCTAGACCCCATCTACGAGAAGAATGCCACCGGGTGTATGCATTGGAGCGTCATGGGGACCTCTACAATCGTCAACGAGGACTGACGACCATATTACCAGGGGGAGTGCAAAAGATGGCCGTCTGGTGTTGTTATCCCGACCGAGACCAGAACGACCAACTGTTCTCGCTGGAGAGTGAGCCTGAAGAAGAAGAGGTTCAGCGAGGGTATAGAATACTACCCGAAGTGAGGGATTGGACGGCTAAGATCCCTATTCGAACCCACGTATATGTGCAGAATCTCTCCCCCTTTCCGATGGAGTTTGATGTCGACCAGAAGTTGGGATGCATATATCCGGTCAGCCCGGTGGGAGCCACACCTCAGGTGAAGGCGGCGGCCGCGCACGAGCGGATAGTCGATCTGGACTTCAACTTCGGCGAATCGACCCTGTCCACAGAGTGGAAAAAACGGTTGACCACCCAGCTGATGCAACGACGACATGTGTTCTCCACGAGCGAGATGGATGTGGGGTGCAGCCGCAGTGCCCAACATACCATTCGGATGAGTGATGCCACCCCGTTCCGGGAATGTTCTCGTCGCCTTGCCCCTCGGGATGTGGACGATGTGAGGAACGCCATCCAAGACATGGAAACCGCTGGGATTGTGACAGAATCACGAGGACCTTACGCGTCGCCCATAGTGGTGGTGCGGAAAAAGAACGGGTCCGTACGACTGTGTATCGACTATCGGACACTGAACAACCGCACGATCCCGGATCAATACAACCTTCCGCGCATTGAAGAGATCCTGAATGCGCTGAATGGGAGTCACTGGTTTAGCGTGCTGGACCTCCGATCAGGGTACTATCAGGTGCCCATGACGGCGGAAGACCAGGAGAAAACGGCTTTCGTCTGCCCCCTGGGATTCTATCAATTCACCCGTATGCCCCAAGGTATATGTGGGGCGCCTGCTACGTTCCAAAGGTTGATGGAAAAGACAATCGGGGACATGATTCCCCGGGAGTGCCTGGTGTACCTGGACGACATCATCGTCTTCGGAAGGACTCTGGAAGAGCACGAAGAGCGGTTATTTAAGGTGATCGATCGTCTGGGAAACGAAGGGTTGAAATTGTCCCTAGACAAGTGCCGATTTTGCCATACCTCGGTGACCTACGTGGGGCACATCGTGTCCGCCAAAGGGATCGCCACCGACCCTGCCAAGGTAGAGGCCGTGGTGAACTGGCCTCGCCCAGAGAACGTCACAGAGCTGCGATCCTTCCTGGGGTTCTGTGGGTATTATCGCCGCTTCGTGGAAGGGTACTCGAGCAAGGCTAAACCCTTGAACAATCTGTTGAAGATATACCCTTCCGAGACCGGGAAGAAGGCTGTACCAGCCCGCCAACCGTTTGGTGACAAATGGACCTCTGAGTGTGAGCAGGCCTTCCTGAAGCTGAAGAAGTGTCTGACCGAAGCGCCTGTACTTGCTTATGCGGATCCCGAACAGCCTTACGTCCTGCATGTGGATGCTAGTCTAAATGGACTAGGCGCCGTCCTGCACCAGAAGCACCCGGAGGGCCTGCGGCCGGTAGCTTACATCAGCCGAAGCTTGACACCCAGTGAGCAGAGATACCCCGTCCACAAGTTGGAGTTTCTGGCTCTCAAGTGGGCGATCACCGAGAAGCTCCACGATTACTTGTACGGTGTCACCTTCGAGGTAAGGACGGATAACAACCCCCTCACGTACATCAATACGTCGGCCAAACTAGATGCAGCAGGCCACCGATGGCAGGCCGCCCTCAGTAACTACAGCTTCTCCTTGAAGTATAAGCCGGGGCCATTGAATATTGGGGCGGACGCCCTCTCCCGAAGACCAGGACTACTCGCCACCCCCGATGATGAGGAATGGGAAGAACTTCCCGGCCCCGGAGTGCGGGCTATGTGTAAAACTGCAGCCATAGTTAATGACCAAGTGGCCTTCTCCGAGTTACGAGTGATCGACTCTTTGGGATGCCAGTCGCAGGCTGTCCCCGCCGCCTACTGCGACCCAAAAGGGATGCACCTCACGCACGACAAGGTGTTCCGGTGGAAAGATCTGGTAGACTACCAAATTCGAGATCCGGTCACTAGCATCATCCGGCACGCCGTTGAAAAAAGGAACCCAGCCCTTCTGAAACGTGCGCCCAATGACTTGGTGGCCTTACTCATGCGAGAATGGGACAAATTTGAAGTGGACAACTGCTTGCTCTATCGGGTGGTGCAATATCATAATCACCCGGATAGGAGACAACTAGTCCTACCCAAGAACTTACAATACCTGGTGTTGAAGTCCCTACACGATGAACACGGGCACTTAGGCGTAGAGAAGACTTTTGGGCTAGTCCGAGACCGGTTCTTCTGGCCCAAGATGAGGGAAGCGGTGGAACAACACTGCCGCCGTTGTTCCCGGTGCATTCAACGCAAGACGTTGCCTACCAGAGCAGCTCCCATGGCCCATCTTAAGAGTTCTGGTCCAATGGACTTGGTGTGTATGGACTTTGTATGTATCGAACCTGATAGCCGAGGCATCGGTAACGTGCTGGTCATCACGGACCATTACACCCGATATGCACAGGCCTTCCCCACAAAAGACCAGAAGGCTATCACGGTCGCGAAAGTTCTATGGGAAAAGTTCTTCGTGCATTACGGTCTTCCAAACCGACTTCACTCCGACCAAGGGCGAGATTTTGAGAGTACTCTGATCCGAGAATTACTTAAAATGCTGAACGTCGCCAAGTCCCGGACGACTCCGTACCACCCCGAAGGAGATGCTTTGCCTGAACGATTCAACAGGACCCTGTTGGACATGCTTGGAACTCTGAAGGGAACGCAGAAAGCAGAATGGAGTCGTCACGTAGAAACGTTGGTACACGCGTACAACTGTACTCGCCATGAGTCCACTGGGTTCTCCCCGTACTTCCTCATGTTTGGGCGGGAGGCAAGACTCCCCGTAGATGTGCGTCTTCGAGTCTCAACGGATGGGATACACAATGCTACCCATTTCCAGTATGTGCAAAGGCTAAAGGACAGTTTGCAGCAAGCTTACCAACAGGCTGAGAAGTCTACAGCTAAACTGAATGCTGGCAATAAGAGACGATACGACAATAAAGTCAAATATCGAGAGTTACGTCCGGGGGACGCTGTGTTACTTCGTAATTTGGGAGTCCCCGGAAAACATAAACTGGCAGACCGATGGAGAGATGGCGTATATGAGGTAGAGTCACAGATGCCCGGCCTCTCGGTCTATCGCATCAAAGACACAGACGGCCGGGTAAAGGTGTGGCATCGTAATCACCTTCTCCCTATTCCCCAAGTGGGAGGCGAAGAAGAAGAAATACAGGCCACACCGCTCAACGGTGAGTCCGATCTATCAGAGGTGGGTCAAGAGACTGTAAATAACGAGACCCACTCTGAAACTCCTGAAGACCCTATGGAGGGACCCTCTCAAAGGGACTATTCCACAGAAGGGGCATCTCCCGGAGGAGCTACGGGTAAAGGGCCCCGTAGGCCAACGCCTACTAAGGTGGCACCAACAGGCCAGCCTTTGGATCCACAGAGCCCGTGCTTTGTGCCTAACAGAGACTGTTCAGAGACATTTCTCCCCTCAAGGGACGAGGCTGAGCCTCAGGACTGTACTTATTACTCCCCAGAGGGAGTTGCTGAAGAACAACTCCGTAGGAGCCAAAGGGCCAGGTACCCTCCAACTCGGGTAACCTATGATCAAATGGGGGCACCCCAGTATGAGGCTCAGCAGTGGTCTCGGAGCAAAATCCAATCCGTGATTGTGATGCTCACAGAATTGTGTAACCTTGTTTAAAGTTGATGCAATGTGCTAAGTTGTATTCGTACCAGATGCATTTTTATTATATAACGGTTGTGTATAGTAGTAAGTTATGTGGTCCAAGCGGGGACGTTGGAGTTTCACCAGGGGGAGGATGTAGCCAGGTCCCCCTCGCGCACTCGCCCCCTCCCTTGTCCCCCCCCTCGCGCACTCGCCTCCTCCTTCACCGATGCGAGCGCGCGGTGTTGCTGTGCGGCCGGTTGCTAGGGAAGCGGGTCGGGCGGTTGCCGGGGACGCGATCGGGCCGTCGCTAAGGCCGCGATCGCGTTGCCACCGGCCCGGCGGCTAGCGGAGCAGGGCGCCGCCATGACAGTTAGCTCGCACATGCGCAGGATGCCAGCTAGCGCGGGAGGCCCCTGATAGCTCGCGCATGCGCGAGGATAGACGGCCAGCCCCCAGGGTGCATAGGGGCAGAGACACCTGACGCCAGGGAGCCAATAGGGCTGAGGGATTTGCCCGGGAAAGGAGAGATATTTTTCGCGGGGTTTTGCAGTGACACGGGCAGTCAGGATCCGGACCAGCTAGGGGTAAGAGGTGGATGCAGGGGTCAGTGACCCTCTGCATTAGGCCAGCAGCCCCCAGTTAGGTCCTGAGCCACTTAATAGCTTGTGGAGTATAGGGACAGGCCCTAGATAGGGACACTGACCCATTTATTGGTAGCTTAGTCAGGGACACAGTGCTAAAGCCGTGCGGCCCTGCGAGGTGGGTTCTGGGCTCAGAACACTATCAAAGACCCTGGGACTAAGGTGATATTATCCGCGCTGGAATTCACCCAACGCGGTGTGGAGGACAACGTCGGATCGGGCGGAACTCCGGTGATATCGCGGTACCCGTGGCTGGAGCCCGGGCAGGTAACCTGCAACTCACGTGCACCAACCAGGCCTATCACCAGACATAGTGGCTGCGCAGTCACACATACATATGCAGACATTGGTATATGATTTTGGGAGTGCAAGACATTTGGGTGGGGGCTACTGGACACAGGGTGGGGTCACTCTGCGGGAGGTTAGCGTCCGCCGTGACGCCTAGAGGTGGTAGCGTCCGCCGTGACGCCTAGAGGTGGTAGCGTCCGCCGTGACGCCTAGAGGTGGTAGCGTCCGCCGTGACGCCTAGAGGTGGTAGTGTCCGCCGTGACGCCTAGAGTGGTTAGCGTCCGCCGTGGCGCATGTGTTGAGATGTAATGTGATAAGTTGCTGCATGTAGTAAAGTTAATAGTTATATAGAGCTGTCTGTGTGGTCATTGTGTATTGTCCTGCGAGGAACTACTTCCCCTCTGGTGGGAGCCATCGCAGGTGGAGGCGCTGCATCATTAGTATTGTAATACATTGCCCCAGGTTCCCTTAGCGGAGGCTCAGCCTTCTGTGAGCCAACAGGTATTGCACCACGCACCCCCCTTGGTAACATTGCATGTTCCCTCCACGCACGCGGTATATGCGATTGGGTGGGGTGATATGACCGTTACAGTACGATAGCGGTGTGTACTCGCTAGTGTCTCCCTATAGTTATGCCTAAGGCGGGATCAGCGCCTGTTGACCGGTGTTGGTGCACTTGACGTATCTACTACCTTCCGGTCACGGCGGTGACCGGTAATACTTGGAAAAGGATCAGCCGAATCCTTGCTTGTCTGGGATGTCCGCAGTGCAGCTGTCTGGTCCCAAGCAGCTCACCAGCAAACCTGCTCCGCACGCTTGTCCCTAACTGTGTACACAGTAAGGTGACTGATCGCTAGCACTATGGCCGTCCCTGCAGCACAGCAGCACACTGTGACTCAGGGGTTTCTCCTAAGGGCCTGCGGGGTAAAGCTAGCCTATGCAGGAGGGTCACGGACCCCCTGCACGCATACACCCTCCTCCGTTACCTTCCAGATCCCCTCTGACTAGCCTCTCCCCCACGCTTCCCTTTCCTCCTCCCGTAATTCTAGCCTTCCGATTGGCTCCTCAAGTCAGGTGACTGCCCAGGAGCTCATGGGAGTTGTAGTTCCTCAACGGAGCTTCTCTGCCTTGAGCTGCACAGACTCACAGCTATTGCATCAGCGCAGACCTCCACATGACTCTCCTGAACAGTCAAAACACCAACTGAACACACATATGAGGCTCCTACCACATCCCTACACATACATCTATTATTTGGTGCCTGCGGCACAGGGAGATAACGTGACTTGCTCAAGGTCACAAGGTATGGGGGGGGGGATTGAGTGAGTGTGTGTGTGGGGGGGGATTGAGTGTGTTTGTGTGTGGGGGGGTGTGTGTTTGTGTGTGGGGGGGTGTGTGTTTGTGTGTGGGGGGGATTGTGTGTGTTGGGGGGGGAGATTGAGTGTGTGGGGGGGATTTTGTGTGTGTGTGGGGGGGGGATTGTGTGTGTGTGGGTGGGGGATTGAGTGTGTGTGGGGGGGATTGAGTGTGTGTGTGTGGGGGGGGGGGTTGAGTGTGTGTGTGGGGGGGGGTTGAGTGTGTGTGGGGGGGGGGTTGAGTGTGTGCGTGGGGGGGGGGTTGAGTGTGTGTGTGGGGGGGGGTTGAGTGTGTGTGTGGGGGGTGGGTTGAGTGTGTGTGGGGGGGGATTGTGTGTGTGTGGGGGGATTGAGTGTGTGTGTGTGTGGGGGGGGGATTGAGTGTGTGTGTGTGTGTGGGGGGGATTGAGTGTGTGTGTGTGTGTGGGGGGGTTGAGTGTGTGTGGGGGGGATTGAGTGTGTGGGGGGGGGATTGAGTGTGGGGGCGGGGATTGAGTGTGTGTGTGGGGGGGGATTGAGTGTGTATGTGTGTGGGGGGGATTGTGTGTGTGTGGGGGGGGGATTGAGTGTGATTGGGGGGATTGAGTGTGTGTGTGGGGGGGGAATTGAGAGTGTGTGTGTGTGGGGGGGGATTGTGTGTATGGGGGGGGATTGAGTGTATGTTTGTGTGGGGGGGATTGAGTGTGTGTGTGTGGGGGGGATTGAGTGTGTGCGGGGGGGATTGTGTATGGGGGGGGATTGAGTGTGTTTGTGTGTGTGTGGGGGGGGTGTGTTTGTGTGTGGGGGGATTGTGTGTGTGTGGGGGGATTGAGTGTGTGTGTGTGTGTGTGTGGGGATTGTGTGTGGGGATTGTGTGTGTGTGTGTGGGGGGGGGGGAGTGTGTGTGTGTGTGTGTGTGTGGGGGGGGGGATTGTGTGTGTGTGTATGTGGTGTGTATGTGGTGATTGATTGAGAGAGAGAGTGTGTGTTGTATTGCAGTGGTGCGCAAACTGGTGGGGGGCAATAAGGCGCAAGATTTAGGGGGGCGCAGGCGACGTGCGGCGAAATCTGGGTGCGCGGGCCGGCAGACGCTTTGCGCGGGAGGACGAAAAAGCTGTACGCGATGGGCGGCCAATAAGATGTGCACGGGCGGGCAGCCGAATATGTGTGCGGGTGGCTGAACAAGATAGTGCAGGTGGCGGCCTCGTGATGGTGTGTGCGCACACGCGCAGGGGCTTCGGGGGTACGGGGAGGAGCACGCCCGAGCACGGTGAAGTCAAACGCCCCTCCCGGTGTCTGCCCTGCAATAGCGCTGTGTTCCTGCTCTCCTCCGCTGGCAGCCTGCTTCGCTGCGATCCTCTGCGAGGGAAAGGGTCGGCTGCCACTGTATCAATCACACTATGAATGTACAGAAATAATAAAAAAAAGTGAAAACATTGAAAACGGAAAAATAATAATAATAATAATGTAGGTAGGAGTGTGGATGACAATGGGGATAGCAAGCCAAAGAGCAGGGAGGGGAAGGTAGAAACAAAAGGGGGGAGAGGGAAGGGAGGTAGCAAAGAGGTGGATGAATGCCCCCCAAAAGTATTGCCTTTGTGCACGTACGCTCTCCCAAGCTCGGCGCTTGGGGAGACAAACAAAATTGACTTTGAAGTGCGCTCAGCAGAAGTCAATGCACACACACAGCCACACACAGCCACACACAGCCACACACAGCCACACACAAATAGCCCCGATCCACGTTTGCAAAATGATGCAGGACACCCTGCGCTCAGGCTTGGAGAGTTGGTGATGTCACCGCTCTCAGCGGCAGCGTGGACGCAGCCTAATTTTGCAAGCGCGAGCTGTTGAAATATGTAAGTATTTATAGACATATTTGGATTTATATTGTATACCGTTTAATAAAGGTTTTTTTTTTTTTTTCATGTGATTTTGATTACGTCAGGCAGGGGGGGCCCGAGAAATTTCATGGATGAAAAGGGGGGCTCGGCATAAAAAGTTTGCTCACCCCTGCACTAAGCTGCGCTTTCAGCTCATAGACCTCACATTATAAACGTGTAATTATAGTCTCACCTTAATGTAGTGTAAAAGAAAATGATGTACAGATTTGGTCGCATCTATTAACGCAGGTTAACGGTGGCAGAACGTTAACGCAGCTCTATTTAAACAAATGGCACAGCGCTATATTTCTTAAATGGGTGCAATTTATTGCATTATTTGTGTAATCTTATCAGGTGGTACAGGCATACCCCGCATTCACGTACACAATGGGACCGGAGCATGTATGTAAAGTGAAAATGTACTTAAAGTGAAGCACTCCCTTTTCCCCACTTATCGATGCATGTACTGTACTGCAATCCTCATATACGAGCATAACTGGTGTAAATAACACATGTGTAGCAGTCTCTATAGTCTCCCCGCTTGCGCACAGCTTCGGTACAGGTAGGGAGCCGGTATTGCTGTTCAGGACGTGCTGACAGGCGCATGCGCGAGCTGCCGTTTGCCTATTGGGTGATATGTCCTTACTCGCGAGTGTACTTAAAGTGAGTGTCCTTAAACCGGGGTATGCCTGTACACTTGTACAGGAAATCCTAAAGTTGATGTCCCTGGGGCAGCTGAGGGATTTTCACCCATTCAGTCCTGGAGGGTCCTGCGCCCCCCTCCTGCATTTCCTAATCATGTGTTCGCTCCTTAGGCCTCGGATATTTTATTTATTTATAAAATGTTTTACCAGGAAGGAAGCAATACTTGAAAATGAGGTAACTCTCAATGTATGTCCTGGGCACAGAGTTATGATGCCAGATACATGGTTACAAATCCATACTGTAGTTACATTAAGTGAACAGGGTATACATTATATACAAGACATTGCATGCACAGTTAGAGATAATATATATTATAGGCGCATGTAACCGTTACAGACCAGATTAAAATGTGAGACAGCTTTAGTTTTGAAAGCACTTAGACTGGTAGCATCTGCAAGAGTCTCTGGTAGGTTGTTCCAGTTTTGGGGTGCATGGTAAGGCCGTGATTATACCCGAAGCGGCGGAGCGCAGAACGTTGTGCGCCACCAAAACAAATAAAAGTTTTCCTATGAGCGCACACTAAGAATGGGTGACCAACGAGGCGGCCAAGTGCGCAAATTTTCGAACAGATCCAAGAATTTTATTTTCTGAAGCGATGGCAGCGTCATGTGAGCGGTTCAGCCAATGAGAGTGAACCACTCACGTGACATCATGGCCTCGCCTCCCGATGCCTCCTGCCTGCAGTGCAAGTTTCGGGCAGCGCATCGCATTGAGGTAGCGCGCGTGTCACGCCGCCGGTGGTATTAATGAAGGCCTATGAGGAGGAACGGACGGATACTTTGTTGAACCTTAGGACCATGAGCAGTCTGTTGGAGTCTGATCTCAGATGATAAGTGCTACACGTGGTAGGGGTGAGGAGCTTGTTCAGATAGGTGGGTAGCTTGCCGAGAAAGTATTTGAAGGCAAGACAGGAAAGATGAACTTTGCGCCTAGACTCTAGTGATGACCAATCTAGTTCTTTGAGCATTTCGCAGTGATGTGTGTTGTCGTTGCATTGGAGGACAAAGCGACATTGAATTGTAGAGGGTATCAAGGTTGCTAAGGTGGGTTTGGGGTGCTGTGCCATATACTACAGTATGTCCCCATAGTCGATAATTTGCATTGGCTTCTGCTGTGTGATATAGTGCGTGTGCGACAGAGCACATAGCGTTGTGCGCGCCTGTCGCCTGAGCGATCTGTGGACTTTAGATCGCTCGTGACGGGGAGGCGTGGCCGTGACATCACTAGGCCTTCCCTAATGTCTCTCACGGGAGACCAGGAGATTTTACAATTATTTTTACCGGGATCATTCGCTAGGCAAACAAGGTGGTAAGAACAAAATGCAGTTTATTCGGGTAAACCCGCGTACAACACAATGAATACACAAAATACAGCTAAAAGCACACTTGCTGGGGGTGAAATCTAGGCTCTACTAGGTGCAGGGCGAATGCTTCGGTACGCTTAACCTGACCGGGATATACACCCGGGCTTTCTGGTCCTCTTTTTGGCTTCAGTTCCTAGCCGCGACCGCTACGTTCCAAATGAGAACTTGAACTTCACGTCTGACTTAGTCTCTGCAGGGCAGACTTTTCCTAGCTTCAAAACCAAGCCGGTTGCTCTGGTATTCGTGACAGCAACTTTGAAAAGTCCGCCCTAGCTTCATCGACACAAGTCACTAGATCGTCTGGTTCTCTGACTGGGGTTTTCTCCTTACATACCCTCCACTGTTCTATGTTCAGCATGGAGGAAGGAGCGACCAATTGGAGCATGGGAAACCCTGCCGCCAGCCGATATGAATAGGGGCTCGTCCTTTGACTGACGCCAGAGGAGGGGACGGGCTAAGCCGGCTCGGGATGACCCGTGGGCGGGACATACGGATTGACCAATGGGAAAACGCGCCGACATTTTGCTGCTTCCCCTAGTCAACCCATTGCCACCTACTGGGCAGACTCCACTGAGTCTGGCAGATCAGAGTGTCCTCCCCGCAGGGGGTCTCTGTTCTCCGGACCCAGTACTAAGCCCTGCCCTGGCCACTTCACACCCCGACACCTCTCAACATCCCTTCTCCTCTCCGATGTCTATGCAGACTTCCCGGCACCTATATGGATGCCTGAGCTGGCTGAATAGACATTTATAGTAAAAGCACAAATGAAATAAAACATACTCTAATACATAGGATAACTTGGGCAGACTCATAGCTGTAAGGGAAATAGGACTGGGATATCTGGGCTTGAAAATCAGGAGTCACTGGGCAGCCCTGGTGTAATTCAACCCACGTACTGGCAAATCATGCCTGCACGCCAGGGAGAATTAGGAGACTACTGATATCTTTGCCCCCCCCAAACTCCTGCAAACAACATGATTGCATTTCTACCCAAATATCTCACCTAAAACTTACATATAGATCGTTTCATGAGTCTTAGGCTCAGGGAACATGAAAAGTGGAAACGAAGCAAAAGGAAAAAGCAGGCACTAATACTCCGGAAAGTAAAAAAAGGTTGAATGAAATCCAGGAGAGCGTGTGCCCATAAAGACTATTTTAATGGAAACCACAAAAAAAATACAGCTGCATTACGGGGGACACAAACCCCCACCAACGCGGCTCGAAACGCGTTGGTGGGGGTCTGTATACCCCGTAATGTAGCTGTATTTTTTTTGTGGTTTCCATTAAAATAGTCTTTTTTTATGGGCACACGCTCTCCTGGATTTCATTCAACCTTTTTTTACTTTCCGGAGTATTCGTGCCTGCTTTTTCCTTTTGCTTCGTGTCAAATCATCCAGAAAAAACGGAAGCACGCCCCCTACTGTGAAAGAAGAAACCTGGACAGCCAAAAGGACATTACCAACTCTAACTGTGAGTTATTTTATCACAAGCACATTCTCCATTCTGACATTATATGCTGGGACACTTTATTGTGTGGCCCCTTACTACAGTGCTCGTGGGGGCCCTAGCCCACTAGTCAGATTACAATGGAGCAGTGATTAATACATGATTGTTCTGTGTCCTATGGATTGGCTATCCCTTATCCATTATCCAGGGGCTTTTCATTTCAGGAATCATTATATACATTTATTGAACTTTACAATTTTTGTACTACATATTTTGAGGCTTTTTTTCAGAGCACCACACATTTTTTCCATTTTTCTATGAAAAGTGGAAAGACATGGGACACTTTAACTTTCACATGTTATAATGCCTGGCCCCTGGCTTATGGTGCCAGGTAGCTGCCAGGGGCCCACCGTTCCAGTGGTAACCTTTATTGTATAGCCTGGTTACCCCCTTTATCGTATAGCCTGGCACCCCCTTTGGAGGGAAGTATTATGGGAAATGGGGGGGTCCCAGAGTTTAAATGAATGCGGTTCAGCTTGGGGAGACCCTCTGCTTCAATCCTGTTTTAAAAAAAAAAATTTTTTTATAAAAAGTGTGTGACTTGCTCCTTCAGAATACTGATTTTCATGTTCGGTTAAAGCCTTACTTCACAAATGTAGTAAAGTGCTTTAAAACATTTTTTTTATATTGCATTGAGTAATGGAAACCCAGGACAGTGTTGGTGCTAGCTAGATCTAAACACTCCAGACATGTACCAATCTTTAAACCCTTGGGTATTTAATGTTGGTACAGATAAGAAGCATGGCTTACTCCAACCCGTTTACCCTGTGGTCAAAATATTAGTACAGCTCAACCCCGTTATAGCGCAATCTGCTATAGCGCGAATCCGCATTTAATGCTGTCTGAGCGTGGCTCCCGATTTAAAAACATCTCCAAGGTTTTATTTTTATATAATATTCAATGCATTATTGCTAACAGACACACGCTGATACACATATATACACACACCCCTACACCATGCGGGAATTGAACCCATGATCTTTCATATGCTGGTGCAATTCTCTAGCTGCTACACCACAGTGTTGGTGTGATGAATCTGACTCTATAAACAAATGTAACATCTACTGCACAGTGCAGTCCATGGGTGATCAGGGTTCAATTCCCGCATGTGTATTATATAAAATGTATTCACTGTTGGGCTGTCATTGATCAGAGAAGGATCATGTGACCCCTCCTGCGCTCAAGTCAGTCAAATTGAAAGCTTGGGAGAGCGTATGTAAGCGCCTCGGAGCCTGATGAAGTGGAGAGAGCTGCAGATGCCGGGTAAGTCCTCGCAGAACCGTTCTTCCTGATTGCGCCGACCATTTCGCGATCCTGGTTATAACGTGCTCATTATGTGGACCAAGAGCACCGCGTTATAACGGGATTCAGCTGTATTAAGGGTTTCATATTTTTTTTTTTACGTTTACAAACCTACTTTACATCCCTATCATTAAAAAAAAAATATATATATACACACACACACACACACACACACACACACACACACACACACAGTTAGGTCCGGAAATAATTGGACACTGACAGAATTTTCATAATTTTGGCTCTGTACGCCGCCACAATGGATTTAAAATGAAACAACTGAGATGCAATAGAAGTGTAGACTTTCAGCTTTAATTCAAGGGGTTGAACAAAAATATCGTATGAAACGTTTAGGAATTGCAACCATTTTCATACACAGTCCCCTTATTTCAGGGGCTCAAATGTAATTGGACAAATTAACACAATCTTAAATAAAATGTTCATTTTTAATACTTTGTCGAGAATCCTTTGCAGGCAATGACTGAAGTCTGGAACGCATGGACATCACCAAACGCTGGGTTTCCTCCTTTGTGATGCTTTGCCAGGCCTTTACTGCAGCTGTCTTCAGTTGTTGTTTGTTCGTGAGTCTTTCTGCGTTAAGTTTTCTCTTCAGCAAGTGAAATGCATGCTCGATCGGGTTGAGATCAAGTGATTAACTCGGCCATTGCAGAATATTTCACTTCTTCTTTGCCTTAAAAACATCCTGGGTTTCTTTCGCAGTATGTTTTGGGTCATTGTCCATCTGTAAAGTGAAGCGCCGTCCAATCAACTTCACTGAATTTGGCTGAATCTGAGCAGACAATATATCCCTATACACTTCAGAATTCATCCAGCTGCTTCTGTCTTCGTTCACATCATCAAAAAACACTAGTGACCCAGTGCCATTGTAAGCCATGCATGCCCATGCCATCACTGCCTCCACCGTGTTTTACAGATGATGTGGTACACAGCAACTCTCTTTTTTAGATGTCCTCATTACACATACTAATGGGGAGTTACATACTGATCTTTTTAGAAAGGATACAGACAGAAATGCCATTTTAAGGGCAGATAGCTATCATCCTCCTTCTCTTATTGATGCATTACCTTTTTCACAGAAAGTCCGGGTCTGCAAAATCACGAGCAGGAATGATAATATTGAACCAGCTATTGGAGAACTACGTAGTAGATTCCTGGCTAGGGGATATCCTCCTGCTGTGTTAGACCGGGCACTGGATAAAGAGGTAAGTGCTACCAAAAATAAGAAGGAGGACAGGCTTATATTTACCACTACGTACAGTCATAAGCGAAGCAGAGGAAAAGACCTCCCAGCCCGACGCTACAAGCCTGGTAGACAGCGTGTATCACGTGCAGGCTGTATTAACCCTTCAGCACATCGGAGACCAACCATATAGGAATAAGCACTGTAGCTGTGATGAATCCTTGATCACATTGAACGGGAAAACACTGGACACGATGGGCCCTTGGTCCCCCTAAGGATTAATTTTGCTGGGGGTTAATACAGCCTGCGCGTGATACACGCTGTCTACCAGGCTTGTAGCGTCGGGCTGGGAGGTCTTTTCCTCTGCTTCGCATATTGCTGGTTTGGCCACGGCTGCTCAGCCTGGAATTAAGACTTTCATTATTGACATTATAAGAAGAGGCTTATACCCCGTGAATATGTATGTAATCACTTCATTGGTGATTTGAGAACTGGAGTGCTATCGTTATTTTTTTTTCTAACCATTTATTTATTTATTTTTTGTGGCATCTATTTATTCACATTTTTTCTTTCTGTGGAACATTTTTTTTTATTTCTCTGGAGTGAGTATTCGTGCTTTACCTATCCTGTGTGTTTTTTATTATGGAAGATTATGTAGAAGTGGAGGATGAGGAAGGGGTTACTGATACCTATGCCTTTAACTGTGGAGACACTCACCGTCAGAGGAGGGCAGAGTCAGTTTTTGATGAAGGTGCTAATTTCATCTGTGAAGAGCCTGCTGACTTAATTACCCACTTCCTTAAATTGGAAAAACTGTTATCACAGGACATTAGGTATTGGTGGGACATTACCACTCTTGAGAACTATGCTAGAGTTAAAAGGATTCCGAGAGGCTTACGCTTGAAACAGGTACCGTCCTTTGGCTTTATTAATAAAGATTTTGAGAATGACTGGAAAGCCATATTAGATCATTGCTCATTAAAGCTAATCAAATTGATCATTAAGTATAAGCTAAATTAAAAAAAAGAAAGTGAGAGCCAATGTGAAAGTCCTACAGGATAAATTGAAAGGTTGCAGAAAAATGGAGAATTTTATTAAATATGACCAAACACTTTTAAGCAACGTGGGTGCTATGGAAAAGTCTCTAATGATTAAGAAACAACAAAAGTTTGATAGGGACAAGATAGACTATGAGAAGCAGCAAGTTTATATATGGCAACGCTACACTACAAACGCACAAAAGCCACAACCAAAATCTGGTTCTAAATATCAGAATAATAAAAAACAAGGTGACTCCAAGAACCCGAATAAATCCATCCTAAAACGCCATGGAGACGCTTCCAGTTTTGAGTCAGATGGTTCTGACTATGAGAGTCGTTCACTAGGCGTTTCCTTTTGTGATGATGATGATGATAATTGGCGAGTTAGATCTACCTCCCCTGAAACCGACTCTTCACAAAAATCTGTTATGATGCCCTCTCGGAAAGAAGGTAAACCTTCATACTCCTTGTTTCAAAAGGAGTCAAAAAACGAAAGAGGACAAGGAGATCATCAAAGAAGAGGAGGGGGGAGGGGGATCCGGGGGATCGAGCAAAAGAAAGAAATATGCATAGGAGAAGTTGTGGATAATGTTATCAACATTTCACATAAGACTCTTACAGATGACCAGATTGCGGTTCTAAATAGAGGTTTAAATTTTGCCCCATACCAAGATTTTAATTTATTCAATACCATCATTGATCTCCAAAAATTCATTCGCAAATTGTCTCTTAAAAAATATTTTAATAGAAAAGGGACAACAGAGGTTCCACTATATTCCACTGATAGAGGTCTAGCTGAGAATGTTGATGGTATTGATGTTTCAATGGAGAATTTGGATTTGCATTCATTTCGTGAACAATGTGCTTTATCAGATCTTAGAGATCTTTATGATGAACAAAATCAGGATTTGGAGCCTGAGATCCCTTCCTCATTCAGCTTCTTTGGGCAATTACACTCAGGTCTTAAGAAGAAATCAACCTTTTATTAAGACCTTTGAGAAGCTGGTTGAGAGGGATCTCAGGTTATTGGCTAGGGGTATTGTACCCCGGGGGATTCCCTCTTTAAATAAAACGAATCTGTCAGATATTGACTTCCAGGAGATGATTGCCCTCAGGGAAGATAGGTCTATTACAATCAAAAAGGCTGATAAGGGAGGGGCCATTGTGGTGCTCTCTTCTTCAGATTATCAGGCAGAGGCACTTAGATTACTTGAGGATGTTGAATCTTATACAAAATTGACATATGATCCCACATGTGAGTTTTTACACCTTTTGAAAGAGATTCTTGAAGAAGGAAAGGCCCTATTTGTACTTAACACAAAGGAATATGAGTTTCTCTACAATGCCTCACCTATTGGGCCCATCTTCCACCATCTCCCAAAGATCCATAAGTCACTGGTCCGCCCTCCTGGGCGGCCCATTGTGGCCAGTATTGGATCTTTGGGAGATGGGTTATCACGCTACATTGATGGTTTTTTACAGCCACTGGTAAAAAATTTGCCTTCTTTTCTGAGAGATTCTATGGATCTTTTATCCGCTATAAAAAATGTTATGATAGAAAAAATTAAACTAAACATATACTAAGCGCTTAACCTATTAGCCTAACTTAACAATACACGATAATGATGGATAAGTGCTCTAAATGTTGGAATTCCCTTACAAAGATACAACAATAAACTAGTGAATTCTACAGACTAATATACAAACTGAGAAGACGGCTGCCTAAGTATTGAAAAACCACAAACCTATCCACAAGGTAAGTACAACAATAGCTTAAAAACAAAAATAAAACAAACAATGAAAGAAAACAGAAATAGTCCTTGGCGCACTATCTGGTATATAAACCTGCAGAAAAATGAAGTCCAAAGATCTTGGTAGTGAGGATTGTTGGTCCGGAATCAAATCGTACTCAAAGTCCTCTGAGGTGGTGGAATCAGATTTGTGCGAATGATGCTTTAATGCATGCCAGACCAATATGATTGGGTTCAAAGCTGGATCTTAATGAATGTTGCAGATGTGTTTTGGGGTCAATGTCTTGGAAGGACTGGTGACCACTCCAGATGTGAAGTATTCAGAAATGTTACGTTCTTCCCTCTGAGCAATAATGACCTTCTGTATGTAGACTCTCTAATATGAGGAAAAAGCCTTAATGGACTGGTCATGCACAGCTGCATCTAAAGACTTAGTAAACAATTATTTGGAAATCTGACTCCTCCTCCCTGTCAGACTTCCAAATAATTGTTTACTAAGTCTTTAGATGCAGCTGTGCATGACCAGTCCATTAAGGCTTTTTCCTCATATTAGAGAGTCTACTTACAGAAGGTCATTATTGCTCAGAGGGAAGAACGTAACATTTCTGAATACTTCACATCTGGAGTGGTCACCAGTCCTTCCAAGACATTGACCCCAAAACACATCTGCAACATTCATTAAGATCCAGCTTTGAACCCAATCATATTGGTCTGGCATGCATTAAAGCATCATTCGCACAAATCTGATTCCACCACCTCAGAGGACTTTGAGTACGATTGGATTCCGGACCAACAATCCTCACTACCAAGATCTTTGGACTTCATTTTTCTGTCAGGTTTATATACCAGATAGTGCGCCAAGGACTATTTCTGTTTTCTTTCATTGTTTGTTTTATTTTTGTTTTTAAGCTATAAAAAATGTTAGTTGGAAAAAGACTTTTAGATGGGTGACATTGGACGTGATGTCACTTTACTCAATCATAGATCACGAGCAAGGGATTCGAGCAGTGTAATTTTTTCTTGATGCTTCTACATTGTCCATTTCATTACGTGCCTTTCTTTTGGATTCTATTATGTTTCTGCTCACCCATAATTATTTTTCTTTTGATGCACAATTTTATATTCAGACACGGGGTACTGCTATGGGGACGTCATTTGCCCCTCTTATGCTAATTTGTTTATGGGTCTTTGGGAATCCACACACATTTTCGGTGCTGATAATTCTTTTCGTCATCAGATTATTTTCTATAAACGGTATATTGACGATTTGATTATGATTTGGGATGGGGATTTATTATCACTGCATGCCTTTATTCATACACTTAATACTAATTCTTTAAATCTTAAATTTACTTATGAAGAACACATGAATCACATCAATTATTTAGACATTACTTTATTTATTGACACGACAGGCACTATTCAAACGGACATTTTTAGAAAGCCTCATTCACGTAATACTTTATTGGAAGCAGACAGCAGTCATTCTAAATCATTCATTCGAAGTATACCCAAGGCTGAATTCCTTCGACTAAGACGGCTTTGTTCAAATGACGATTTATTTGAGCATCAAGCAGAGGAATTAAAAACTCGATTTGCTCAAAGAAAATATAATCACACTGATATTGAAGCAGCATATCTGTGTGTCAAATCTACAAACAGGATCGATTTGTTATCGAACTCGTCTGTGAAGTTCAAGAAGAAACATGAATTGGATAGAGTGACGTCTGCTCTATTTGTCACCCAGTTTAGTCGCCAGGCTGAACAGATTCGTTCTATCATTTATAAACATTGGGGGACCCTCACTCTTGATAAGGACCTACATAGTTCAGTTAACCAGGGTCCAGCCATTACTTTTAGGAAATCCAAATCCTTATCTGACTATCTTTCTCCAAGATTGTTTGACTCTAAGAAGTCTAACAAATCTGTTAAAATAAAAGGTTTTTTTTAAATGTGGAAAATGTTGCGTTTGCTGCTATGCGAAACCAATTAAGTCTATTAAGACTATTTATTCTAAAAAGAACTATAGGATCCCATCCTTTATTAATTGTGACTCACAATTTGTCATATACTTTCTTACCTGTGGCTGTGGCCAAGGGTACGTGGGCTGCACTATACGCCCTGTTAAAAACAGGATCATGGAGCATATACGTTCCATTAAAAGAAAAGATTTAATGTTACCAGTTTCAAAACATTTTACTGACTGTCCTTCAGGAGGTCTATCAAATGTTCATTTTTCTGCTGTAGAACTGGTGCCCATGCCCATGAGAGGGGGTGATAGATTAAAGCTCCTCAACCAGCGGGAGATGTTTTGGATCCATTCTTTGGATACATTATCCCCTGCAGGAATTAATACAGAATGGGATCTAGAAAAGGTGAAGGGAAACACAAAATGGATGTGCCCCCTAAAAGAATTCACTTAAATGCACACCATAACAGTGTAAAAATTAACTTTTAATAAATTTACTTAAAACATATATTACCAAAGTAATGTGTAATGTGAATTAAAAATATATTAAATCAACGCTATCAGGCAACCTTGTCGTCAGTTATAAGTTCATACTATCCCATTTAACCACTTAATAATGGTGGGATATGGAGGACACAGATTGCTAGGAGTCAGGGTGTTAACCCCTCTGGAGCAACGGTGAGACCCAATAATGGAAGTGTATAGATGTACACAAGTGAGTGGCCAATGGGTTAAATGTCCAGCTACCTTGCTAGATCAGCCAGCACTGCGCACTATAATGGAGACTTTAGTGTGTTAAAATAAGAGTGCTAGAGTGATAAAGCTGGCAAATGCAGTGATAATGGTAGTACATACACTGCTTGTCCGGGATGGGAAGGGAGCGAAGATAGCAGGGATACACCATGAAAAATAAAAAATAAATGCATACAATAGTGTAATAAGTTCTTTTCAATCTGGATAAAACATGTATGTCTTGGCTCTATAGCAATGCCTACTTACAGCAGGTCAAAAGGTAAAAAGCATTGATCTACACAGCAGGTAGAAAGGTGTCAGGATCTTCAGGAACAACAGCCCAGGTTTACAGCATAAGAAATCAGCACCTCAGCTCAGACGTCAGTAGATGTGAGTGGATCAGAGACATGCAAAAGAAAGGCAGACCATAGTGTCGATCGTGCATAAAATTTATATAAACAAACAACAAATTTTAGGAATTGTACTCACATTGTGTACATAATCATAGTTCACATAAGGCTTTACTTGAGGCAAATGGAGTGCTGGTTCAGTGTGGAGCAGCTCACCGGGATCTTCTCCTTAGACTCACAACAGACCGGGTGGGAGATGGCGTCTGACGTCACATCCGCTGTTGGGGTGACGGCATCCGGTCTTGGAGGCAAACGGTGGGGGAACTCAGCAACTCTGAAGCCTTCAGTAGAAAGAGCAGCTGCAGCAATGAAAGTGGCTCTACGCGTTTCGTCGTACTAGACAACTTCCTCAGGAGCATTCATTGAGGAGAAGATCCCCGGTGAGCTGCTCCACACTGAACCAGCACTCCATTTGCCTCAAGTAAAGCCTTATGTGAACTATGATTATGTACACAATGTGAGTACAATTCCTAAAATTTGTTGTTTGTTTATATAAATTTTATGCACGATCGACACTATGGTCTGCCTTTCTTTTGCATGTCTCTGATCCACTCACATCTACTGACGTCTGAGCTGAGGTGCTGATTTCTTATGCTGTAAACCTGGGCTGTTGTTCCTGAAGATCCTGACACCTTTCTACCTGCTGTGTAGATCAATGCTTTTTACCTTTTGACCTGCTGTAAGTAGGCATTGCTATAGAGCCAAGACATACATGTTTTATCCAGATTGAAAAGAACTTATTACACTATTGTATGCATTTATTTTTTATTTTTCATGGTGTATCCCTGCTATCTTCGCTCCCTTCCCATCCCGGACAAGCTACTATTGAAAGGAATCTGTACACATTCCTGGAAGGTTGAGAATTTGATCAGTGATCACCTTGACACATTTTATTTTGAATTTTAATTTTGTGCACTATTTTATCACAGATTGGGTGTGGTTAGCGCCGGTAACAAATCACTTTAAGTTCACTTAGTACATACACTGCAGCATAGACCTGCCAGACACGGCAGTGCTGTGCAAGGAAAGCAGGCACACTCACTATAAAATTAAAGGATTAAATAAATAACTAACTAATGGGATCAACACAGTTAGAGCCAGGAGACTGCTGACACTACATTAAAACAGCTCCAAGTAGGAGACTGACAACATTGCGCGTCCAACGCGCGTTTCCCTCCAGCAAAGGAGCTTCTTCAGGGACAAATTTTAAATCTAAAACATTTTTCATGAACATTTTGTATGAGTATTCTTGCTATGCTTCCGTCTCACGATGATAATAATGATTGTCTGTTTATTAAGTTATTTATTATTGTCATTTTTTTCTGCTTTCTAGTGATCAAATAAGATATATATTTATTAATGAATTCAATTGTCCTACATTTTCTTTTGGCATCTATTCTTCTTTATTATTTATTATTTGTTTTCCTTTTTCTAACTATATATTTACTTTTTTCTAGAATAATATTGTGTTTTACATATGTCCTTTAAACCATATCTATTGTGTCTAGGAGTTTGATGATATACCATTCATATGCCATCTTATGATATTAAAATGAACAAATCAATGGGTTAAATATACATTGAATATTCACTATAGATTTGGACATGTGTATGTTTATGTTTCCACAGTTGATATATATGTGTTATTGATATTTCTTTTGTATGTGATTGGTCTTTTTTATTAATTTTTTACCTGTTTATTCCCTCTATGTGGATCTCTTCCCTCTGAGCATTACGCCCCTTTCCTGTGTTTCATTTCACAGGGAATTTGTGTCCTGGGGGTTTGTGTTTACCTGGACACAGGTGGGCGGTGCTAACCATATAAGAGTTTGATTAAGACCAGTGAAACTACTCTTTGATAAAGCGCACCATGCGAGAGGTTTCTCTTTTTAATTAGTTATGTCCCAATAAATAATTTGTTATTTTTTCTATTAGCCTCCAGTTCTCGTTTTTTCATAGTTGTGATCCAAGTCTTTTCCTTCCTGCTTACTACGTACAGTCAAGCTGGTGGTTTTATTAAATCTACCAGTCTTAAACACTGGCATATTCTGCAAAATGATGATATATTATCTGAAAGTTGCTGTGTACCACCAATGGTGGCATTCAAAAGAGGGAGGAATCTGGCGGATAGCCTGATACATGCAGATAATGAGGGTAACTACAGAACTCCTCATTTTCTGGAGGGTGGCAGACCGGGTAACTTTAGATGCATGAGCTGCTCGGTCTGTAACAGTCTGACTACCGGTAGTCAATTCAGTCACCCCCCAAAGCGGGAGAATCATAAAAATTAAAAATAGACGCCCCACAGCGTGTGCTCCGCTGCTACAGAGACTGGAACAGTGAAAGACATTATTGCTTGGCACGGCGAATTGGCTGTACTGCTGTTCAGCTGAACTGGAGACCTCCTAAGTACTACCTTGAGGCTGAGGGCTGTACTAACAGCTAACCGATTGGAAGACCACCCAGGCCCTACCCCCGAGGCTGAGGGATTGAGAAGGAGAGAGCCACGACATCTCTATTGGCGTCCGTTGGTGCTTGGGTAACATTAACCCTGAAATGATTGTTTTTTCTATCTAAATGTACGCTTAATACTCACCTTTATTTTGTGGTTACTAATATAATTTTTAATGCACTATGAGCGTTGTGCGCTGTGTTTTTTTGTATTTCTGTTTGCTATTAGGGGGTATTTGAGCCATCCCTGGTGCCACAGCTGCAGACGTTCCATATACTCTACGTGTTTAAAGGTCACCTCTTTTTGTACATCACTATATCACCTCACTTTTATTGATTGTAGTAGCGCACTATATCTTTTCACATTTTCTCACTCCAGATAGGGAGACTTTCTTATTGAGACGTGAAGCATTCTGGATACATGCTTTAAATACCAGCAACGGTATGGGTCTTAATGAGCAACAGAATTTAAAATGCTTCCTTAATAGAAGGTAATTTTTTGTCTTTCTACAGGCATATTTGATCTTGCACCATCCATGGACTCTGCACTTACCTATTGGGAAAATTATCCTTTTTGTGTGGTTTTTTTCCCTTCCCTCCCTCCCCCTTCTCTCCCCCCCCCCCCCTGGCGGTGTGTACCCATTTCTGACTAGGTATACACACTAGTATATTCTAAATACTGATGTACTGCATATTCTTATGTGGCATTTCACGGTAACTTTGCAGGATTATACTGATGTCATCAGCAGTATACAGTCACATGTTTTTAATAGTATATTGCTGTATTAGTTTTGTGCACATATGCTTTATGAATATTTTGGTGTGTGGTTTATTTACACTTTCAGGGTGATTTATAGGAGTGTGTCACTCCTCCCTGCTCTGACACTGATCCCATGGCGACGGATACATCTTTGTCCAGCCCTGTGAGTACAGTCTTGATTGGTGCACACCCCCCCCTTCCCCCCGACGGGCGGGTCACGCTGACGTCATCATGGGGGAGTGTTCAGTCTGGGGAGAGGTGTGGCTGTGGCTGCATTCCTCCAAGACAGCTCTATGCTGTATTGCCAGGGATTTAGACCTAGACGTCTGACGTCACTAGGGGGCGCCATATGGTAGCTCTGACATCACTAGGGGGCGCCATATGGTAGCTCTGACGTCACTAGGGGGCGTCAACATCCTGGTTATGTGGCAGAGCGGGGAGAGTATCAGGGGGGTGGTATATATTGTGACTGTTTTCTTGTGTTTGGTAGCCTTCACCTTGAGAAAGGCAGTATTAGACTGCCGAAACGTTGGACTTTATGGCATATTAAACCTCCTTTGAGTAAGACCGTGTGCCTGCTTCTTCTTCTTTGTCCGGCTACAGGAAGGGTCAGGAGACAGGGAGGACAGAGGCAGGAGAAACCCATCTGACTCCGGCCTTGCCTGTCCCTACGAATACAAACATACAACCCCTCACTGAATAACATAGCCCTAATCCCATGTAATAATCCTGGGTGTAAACAAAATAATGGTTTTATGAATATTGTAATGGTTTATTAGGGACCTAGGAGGTGGCTAGTGGTGCTGTTATGTGTATTTTTGTTTATTGTGGGTAGTGGGGGTGGATGAACGGGGTATTGGCCCCAAGGATGGGTGTTTAGGCCTACCGGGTGGGGGGGGGGTAGCGGGAGGGGTTAACCCCTTCATTACCTTAGCGGTATTAACCACGAAGTTAAAGAAGAGGTAAAGTCATCCTGCAACCCCCTGGCAAGGCCTAAACACCCACCCAGGGCCAAATACCACCTTCACCCACCCCCGCTACCCACAATAAGCCTGGCACGGGTGTATAACCCCTTCATTGCCTTGGCGGTAATGAAGTTGCCTGTAAATGCATTTTTTATGCATCGGATTCATGCCGGGGGTCTCTGGTGCTGATATTAATGGATATCAGCTCTGGGACACATGCATGTTATTTTCATCGCAGCTTCACCCCACCTTCTTGCCAACTTTTGTGGCGGGACAATTTGGAGAAGAAACAGCAATTTTAAAGTGGCGATCAGCCGCAATAAGCTGATCAGGGCTTATAGAATTGAGCGTGTTTGAAAAACTGGCGATCAGTGCTGAAAAGTGGCTTATCACCGCGCGTCTGCCGATTTTATTTATTTATTTATTTTCCGGCAAAAAAACCCCGGTTATTTTTGCTCTAATCGCCAGCTTCTCTGGGCTTTCTGAATCGCTGTAGGCTTTTTTGGCTATAAACTGGTGATAAGTGGCTTATCGCTGCTTACTGCATGAGGGCCTTAGGGAGGATTTGTTCCTGTAAAGTACACCTAGTTTGGCATAGGATTTGGATGTCAGGGTATCAATGTGCATCCCAAATGTTAAATGGGAGTTGAACTATATGCCCAGATATTTCAAACAAGTAACAGGGGCTAGGATGGTATTAGAGCTGGTTTTTATCTGAAGCTCTGTCATTGGCAGCTTTAGCAATTTAGCTCTGGTCCCAAATACCATTGTTACAGTCTTGTCAGTGTTTAAAATCAGTTTGTTTTGGGAAATCCAGTTTCAAGTCTCAAAAAATCATATTGAAGTATGTGTTCAAGGTCAGAGAGGCGAGGGCTGCGTGCATATAGGATCAGATCCAAGGCCTCTCACAATAACCTGTTAGGAATATTATTTTCTCATCTATCCGACATAAGTATAAAATATACTCTACCAAGACCCCTAATACAGAGTTACCCACCTTATACGGGAGCAGCTGCCAGACGAGTACAGTAAATGTATCTTATTTCTTTTACCACTGGAGGGCAGCGTGGAGTTGCAAGGAGTGGCGCCCGTAAGGACGACGTGCCAGTTAGGCGGAAGGAGACGCGCACACACTTTTATGTGAAACGGATATTTTTGGGGAGGGATTTAGTAGTCTGAGTGAGAAAATTGATATTTTGTCACAATGGAAAAATGGAAAAATTAACCATTTAAATATGCACAGATTTTATCCCACGTTTGGAAATTAGGGATGTTGCCTAAAAGTCTGAGAATGCATTAAGTGCCACCCACGGGCTTTAATGAAGCAGCATTTGTGGGATAAAGGGAACAGCATCCTGTATAAAGGTATTTTGGGCTCGATATAAATAATTGAAGCCAAAAACTAATATTAAGTAAATTGAGAATGGAAAAATATTCAGCACAAACGTACAGAATGTGATATTCTGAGAGATCTTACAGATGTTATCAAATCCCACAATGAATATATAGAAAATGTCTGTATAGAACGAGTCAAACAAGAATATGCCAATAAAACGTTTAATTGGGAGATACAGGGGCCACAATTCAGGTCAGTTAGCTGGAAGAAGGGAAGCCGGTCAGCCAGAAGAGCAGGTCCTCCGGTCAGCCAGAAGAGCAGGTCAGCCGGTCAGCTCTGAGATCAGCATTACTTATATCCCCTAAACGTTGTCCCCTGCATGTAATGCGCAGAACAGCCTGCACTGCATATACTGTACATGAGATACTTAACCCTTTCTTTTCGCTCGACTCTAATCTGAATGATTTGCTAATTGGTTTGTAATTAGAGAGATATTTGTAGCAGAATCCCATGTATGTTCTTTTTACCTTTTTAGATACCGTTTTGTGTAATAAAAGATATGAGATCAGAGGGGCTTCCTGTTTGCACTCGTGTTTTGGCAGAAGTGTATATGTGACCCTATAAATCTCCCTCACACCCGGCTTGGCAGCGTGACACTAGTGCAATGACCTGGGGAAGAATCACTGAGCTGTTAGCAATAGATACAACGGATAGAAAAGACACTACACATAGGTTGGATTAAAGAGAGTATTTTATTGAAATAATGAATCTCTTTGCTGGTAGGGGCCTGCAGCACATTGCAGAGCAATATAGTAACACGCAGAGCAATGCACTGCAGGCCCCTCCGGCAGCAAAGGAGTGAAGACCAATGCAGGGTGTATAAAGATCTCACTGATAATTCATGCACAAAGGACAATTTGTTGCTGTGATCCAGAGGAAGGCGAAACATAACCCCTGCTGTGCAATGGGGGAAAAAAATTCCTTCCTGACCCCATTAAATGGCGATCGGAGGGTCCCTGGATCACTGCGCAGTGAGATCAGATGGAGCAGCACAGATCAGCGTTGTTATACACAGGGGCACACTCAGTATATAGAGATGTGGGTGATGGGGCCCTTGTGCCCCTGTGTATAACTCACCTGCTCCCCCATCCCCCTGCATATCTATCCCATTCACCCCTTTTCCTCCCGCATACCTCGCAGGGCCGGCCGGCCATTAGGCGGTCGCCTAGCGCGCAAAGGTCCTAGGGGCGCATTAATAATCATTATTATTTTTTTTCTTATTATTTCTAATTTATTTATCTTTTTTTTAAAATTATTATTCTTTTTTTTTATCCAGTATTTTGGCGCCCTTTTGTTTTTATTTTGCGTCGCGCTGGGGTGCGGTCGCACCCCCTGCAGTCCCGATAGCTACGCCACTGTTTATTTTATTATTTTATTTATCTTGTTATTTTTTATACAACTGGGGCACAAATTTTAAGTTTCGCCTCGGGCGCATGAAACCCGTGCTCCGGCCCTGCTCCTTGTTCTCTCTCACCCTCTCACGCCCAATATCCCTATCTCCCTCTAGTACCTGCCCCTCCCGCAGCCTTCCTGATCTTATCTGCCTCTCCTGCGGTCAAACCAACTTCTCAGGGCCCCTAGAATACCCCTGTATCTACGCCCTGGCTCCTCTGCTACCTGCTCCCGGCTTCTTCTCCGCCTAAAAAAGGTGAAGCAGCAGATCTGTCCGCACCTCTCGTATTCTCCTACCTGCTCCTGGGGTCTTCTCCTCCGCCTAAAAAAGGTGAAGCAGCAGATCCGGCCACCTGTCGTATGCTCCTTGGTCATCGTACACCACGTCTGCCTCCTCGGCCGCCTTGTAGCCCACCTCATTGTTCCACTTGACGCCCGCTTTTTCGTATGCCTCGTCGTCCGCCTCGTAGCCCGCCTCGTCGTCTGGTGGCACAAAGGGCACCACCTTCGTGCGTGTCCTGACCTGCAGGAGACATGAAGTGTTTGTAACCAGGGACAGTGATACTCTGTATCGCAAGAGCTCCTGTGCCACTTATACCCCCTCCGCAATACCACGTTATACCGCCCTCCACAGGGCAAATACCCGTTATACCCACCTCCCCAGGCCCAGTACCCAGTTATACAACCCTCCCAAGGCCCAGTACCCTGTTATACACCCCTCCCAAGGCCCAGTACCCTGTTATACGCCCCTCCCCAGGCCCAGTACCCTGTTATACACTCCTCCCCAGGCCCAGTACCCTGTTATACACCCCTCCCAAGGCCCAGTACCCTGTTATACACCCCTCCCCAGGCCCAGTACCTGTTATACCCACCTCACCAGGCCCAGTACCCGTTATACCCACCTCACCAGGCCCAGTACCCATTATGTACCCCTCCCCAGAAGGTCATATTTCTATTTATCAAAAATACATTGAGTTACCTCTGGTTTTCAGGCATGTCCTAGGGGAGTTATCACAGAGACACAGAAACGTCGCTGAGTTTGGTGAGTAACTCCCTTAACCTCTCAGCAGTTGAATTCCCCATTAGGCGCTTAACACGTTAAAAACAAGCGTTGCTATTTCTCTGCATGAAGTTGCAGGTAATTGGAAGAGTTACACAGTGACGGCTATTTCATCACTCACCTTCTTCTCCCGAAACGGTCTTTTCTGTCTTATTTCCGGCTTCACATCGGATATCCATATCCATTCTTGGCCTCTGATCTGTATGCAAGACAATGCTTTAAGACAGGGTTGCGCAACCTTTTTCCCTGCTCCCCCCTCCCCACCTTGTCTCCGACGTTCTGATGTAACGACGTCATGTGATATCACGTTGCTATGGCAATGCCACATCATGTGACGCCACGTTGCTGTCGCCAGAAGCCGCCGGAGACAAGGAAAGGGAACTTACAGAGGACTTGCGCGCGATTTCCGGCATTTAATTTAAATGCTGTGGGGAAGAGCGAGGGGCCACTGTAAGCGCCGAGCCCCTCCTCCCAAGAAAATGTCGCGCCCCTCGATTTGCACACCCCTGCTTTAAGAGATATTCTGGGACCCTCCAACTCCTCCATCGGACCCTTCCTCATACTCACACTGACTGACCTTGCAGTGCTCTGCCCTGACTTGCACTGACCTGCTATGATGCCTCTCAAAATACCATGCTAACTCATTCTGAACATACATGTGTCCTTTCTACATGTTACTCAGCTTGTATGGGCCACAGACAGCTTTCCCGGGGTCCAGGACTAGTTTCCACCGGGGACCCTCACCCATGGGTCGGCGACCTTGCGAGAACCCACCCCCCCCCCAACCTGTTTTCTCTTGCACTGCCATAGACTACAACATTTCGGCCTGCTGGTCTTTTTCAGGTAAAGTGGCTAAACCCACTAAATCCAGCAAAGAAAGGCCAGCAGCCAAAACATTGTAGTCTGTGGCACAATAAATTATCTTTTTTTATTCAAATCTGTGTGCCCTTTTCCATCAATCTTATTGTATACATTGGACGAAATGCCGGTCTTCCCTGAGACTAAGGGGCACTGGTAAAAGTATCACTAATTGTTTTTTTTGGTATGCAGCAAATCCCCATCATTTTTGCGTTCTCTTGCTCTGCCCCAATCTGACACACCACCTTGCTCTCTCACCCCCCTCTTACACTCCCCCATCACCCTTTCCTTCCCCAAAGGTTGTCCTTTAATCAGATCTTACCCAAATTGTCTCCATCTCCCTTGGAAATGTTCTGTCTTTAAGCTGTGTGGCTCCTCTTGATCCGAACTTTCTTAGCTGACCCCTTTAGGTTTCGGCTCCGAGGGTCTAAAAAATAAGCGACTCCGAAAAGATGTGAAATATGCACAAGGGTCCTAAAATATTTATCTAATGGGGCTCTGAGGGGGAGACTTAAATACTAGTTAATATAATCTATTTAACTAACAAATATGATCTATTAAACTAAGAAATATAATGTATCAAACTAAATAAATATCTATTAAACTAATAAATAGAATCTATTGTACTAAGAAATATAATCTATTCAACTAAATAAATATAATCTATTTAAAAACAATACAATAAAAAGCTGGAGAAATGATACGTTAACCAAGCCACAGATTTGATGCCAATGAGCGTTGAACTCCTTGCAGATCCACCGTCAGCTGGTTGTGGCAGAAAGTGGTGACATGCAGTAGAACAGAGTGGTTGAGCTGTAACCACGGCAGTCAGGTCAGAAATCAACACAATATTTTTTGAAATTTAGAATGAGAATGTTCAATATGTCACATTCTGGGCTCAGACCCTGAGCCCTGTCACATGTTAGCAGCTTGTGATAATAGAAGATATCCATATACTGGGATGTGATAAGAGACATGAAGGTCATTTTATACTGGGTCCCATAACCTGCTTTATATGAAGTATCATTTTACACTAATTAGTAGAGATGCTACATTTTGAAAAATAGCGCTTTTGGCGACATTGTTCATTTTCTCTACAAATGATAAATGAAAAAGTTGGATAAAACGTTATATGTGTGTGTGCGCGTGCAATATATATATATATATATACACATATACATACATACACATATAGTATGTTTATATATATATATCATACTATATGTATATATATTGTCTGTTTTATACACACATACACGTGTGTGTATATGTATGTGTGTGTGTGTGTGTATATATGTGTGTGCGTGTGTATATATATGGTATAACCCAGAGGTGCGCAAAGTGGAGGGCGGGAGATTTTTCGGGGGGGGGGGGGGAGGCGCACGGGCGGTTGCAGAGGCCCCGCGCACTTCCTCGAGGCATTAAAATTAAATGCCGGGGGATCGCGTGAGGCCTCTGCAATGCTATTACTTACCTTGACTCTGCCGGCGTCACTCGTGTCCATGGCAACGCGGTGTTAAATTACGCCGCGGGGTCATGTGACGTCACCCTCGTCAAATGCCGCTGCCGGTCACGTGACGCCGCATCAAGGTAAAGGAGGGGGTGGGGGCGCGAGCTCCCCTGGTATAACCAATAAATAATATAGCTGATATAGCAATTTGGTTGTGGCTAGAGAAAGATTATAGTGGCAGTGAGAATTAGTGGCCAGAATTAATAACTAAAAAGTAGCTGTAATAAAATAATAATAAACACTATGCCTAAACACAATAACAGTCCAGAAACTTAGCTCTAATAGCTATGTTATAACTCAATCATAAAAGGATCCAATTCGGGCATCCTCTGGAGTCCTGGCAGCTCTCTTCGGGGAAACAACCACCTCCTCGATAGATACCTAAACAAAAAAAAAGAAGAGAAAGCGCCCGCTCCATGTGTAAATTCGGTTTAACAATTTCATTTCCTGGACAAGATAAAAATAACAAACTCACAAACATCCGTTTGGTAAAAGCGTTGTATGAGACAGGCTCGTGCTCCGTGGTAATCCGGTGGTCAATCCGCAGCTCCAAACTTTGGACGATGACCGGGAAACTCGATAGGCTGCGCCCCTTGCTGTGTGGTCCTCCGGCAATCTGTAGTATGCAGTTGTGATTCCAAAGGGGAGCGGGGGGGAGAAAGGGGAGCGGGGGGGGAGAAAGGGGAGCGGGGGGGGGAGAAAGGGGAGCGGGGGGGGGGA
>NW_027457138.1:0-132500 GCF_040206685.1 Ascaphus truei | reverse complement strand
GGATCAGAGCTGCTTGTGTGTAGAGGTATATGCGCATGCTTGGATCAGAGCTGCTTGTGTGGAGAGGTATATGTGCATGATTGGATCAGAGCTGCTTGTGTGTAGAGGTATATGCGCATGCTTGGATCAGAGCTGCTTGTGTGTAGAGGTATATGTGCATGATTGGATCAGAGCTGCTTGTGTGGAGAGGTATATGTGCATGCTTGGATCAGAGCTGGAGTGTGTGTAGAGGTATATGTGCATGCTTGGATCAGAGCTGCTTGTGTGTAGAGGTATATGTGCATGCTTGGATCAGAGCTGCTTGTGTGTAGAGGTATATGTGCATGCTTGGATCAGAGCTGCTTGTGTGGAGAGGTATATGTGCATGCTTGGATCAGAGCTGCTTGTGTGTAGAGGTATATGTGCATGCTTGGATCAGAGCTGCTTGTGTGTAGAGGTATATGTGCATGATTGGATCAGAGCTGCTTGTGTGGAGAGGTATATGTGCATGCGTGGATCAGAGCTGCAGTGTGTGGAGAGGTATATGTGCATGCTTGGATCAGAGCTGCTTGTGTGTAGAGGTATATGTGCATGCTTGGATCAGAGCTGCTTGTGTGTAGAGGTATATGTGCATGCTTGGATCAGAGCTGCAGTGTGTGTAGAGGTATATGTGCATGCTTGGATCAGAGCTGCTTGTGTGTAGAGGTATATGTGCATGCTTGGATCAGAGCTGCTTGTGTGTAGAGGTATATGTGCATGCTTGGATCAGAGCTGCTTGTGTGTAGAGGTATATGTGCATGCTTGGATCAGAGCTGCAGTGTGTGTAGAGGTAGATGTGCATGCTTGGATCAGAGCTGCTTGTGTGTAGAGGTATATGTGCATGCTTGGATCAGAGCTGCTTGTGTGTAGAGGTATATGTGCATGCTTGGATCAGAGCTGCTTGTGTGTAGAGGTATATGTGCATGCTTGGATCAGAGCTGCTTGTGTGGAGAGGTATATGTGCATGCTTGGATCAGAGCTGCTTGTGTGTAGAGGTATATGTGCATGCTTGGATCAGAGCTGCTTGTGTGTGTAGAGGTATATGTGCATGCTTGGATCAGAGCTGCTTGTGTGTAGAGGTATATGTGCATGCTTGGATCAGAGCTGCTTGTGTGTAGAGGTATATGTGCATGCTTGGATCAGAGCTGCTTGTGTGTAGAGGTATATGTGCATGCTTGGATCAGAGCTGCTTGTGTGTAGAGGTATATGTGCATGCTTGGATCAGAGCTGCTTGTGTGTAGAGGTATATGTGCATGCTTGGATCAGAGCTGCTTGTGTGGAGAGGTATATGTGCATGCTTGGATCAGAGCTGCCTGTGTGTAGAGGTATATGTGCATGCTTGGATCAGAGCTGCTTGTGTGGAGAGGTATATGTGCATGCTTGGATCAGAGCTGCTTGTGTGGAGAGGTATATGTGCATGCGTGGATCAGAGCTGCTTGTGTGTAGAGGTATATGTGCATGCTTGGATCAGAGCTGCTTGTGTGTGTAGAGGTATATGTGCATGCTTGGATCAGAGCTGCAGTGTGTGTAGAGGTATATGTGCATGCTTGGATCAGAGCTGCTTGTGTGTAGAGGTATATGTGCATGCTTGGATCAGAGCTGCTTGTGTGTAGAGGTATATGTGCATGCTTGGATCAGAGCTGCTTGTGTGTAGAGGTATATGTGCATGCTTGGATCAGAGCTGCTTGTGTGTAGAGGTATATGTGCATGCTTGGATCAGAGCTGCTTGTGTGTAGAGGTATATGTGCATGCTTGGATCAGAGCTGCTTGTGTGTAGAGGTATATGTGCATGCTTGGATCAGAGCTGCTTGTGTGTGTAGAGGTATATGTGCATGCTTGGATCAGAGCTGCTTGTGTGTAGAGGTATATGTGCATGCTTGGATCAGAGCTGCTTGTGTGGAGAGGTATATGTGTATGCTTGGATCAGAGCTGCTTGTGTGTAGAGGTATATGTGCATGATTGGATCAGAGCTGCTTGTGTGTAGAGGTATATGTGCATGCTTGGATCAGAGCTGCTTGTGTGGAGAGGTATATGTGCATGCTTGGATCAGAGCTGCTTGTGTGTAGAGGTATATGTGCATGCTTGGATCAGAGCTGCTTGTGCTGGTGATTACTTTTGCTGTTCTTTGCCTCACGGAATACATGTTTGGTAGATGTGAGTCCCCCTCCTCTTTTATCAATTTTTCTTCCCTTGTTTTTAACCCACAGTAATACATTTGTATTGTTATCACTTTCTTGGCATGCCCGTGTGCTTCTTCATAAGGATGCTTTTTTCGTTGTAATACATATCCATTATCCTTTAGCACCACTGTCCATTGTTATTATATCATAAATCAAGACAGTTTCTGGGCAACAGTGACGCACTGTGTTGATGCGGTATACTTTGTGTCACATATATATATATATATATATATATATATATATATATATATAATCAAAAAATAAATAGACTATACCGTTCTGTGGCTAACGAAATGCTTTTATTTGTGCGAGCTTTCGAGATACGCTGATCTCTTCTTCTGGCGGTGTTACAATGAATGAAGCAAGCAAATGGTATACTTAAAAACAGTGTCTCTTGGAATGTTATCTGTGCTTGTCTCTTCTCCCCCCCCCTTTGTGTGAATGTGATTTATGGCTAGAGGTGTTAAATGGTTCCTGAAAGTTAGTGATGTAAGAGTGTGTGTGTGTGTGTGTGTGTGTGTGTGTGTGTGTATCTGTGTGAATATAAATGAATGGAGAGCCCACAGTTTATACAGTGCTTTACAAAAGGTGTGTGTGTGGAGTGGGAGTTAATATAAATTGTGTGGGTAGGTGTGGAAATGTGAGAGATTGTAGCAAAACTAAAAGTGTGTGTAGATACTATGTGGTCCCTATTGGTGTATAGGGATGGAAAAACAAGGAGTATTTGTATGTGTAAGAGACAGCTGTGTGTGCATACATATAGCACAGTATGTACAGACATGGCCTTTAGCGCTCATGGGAAGAGAGTTCACTTGTGTCAGTAATGACTCATAAAATTTCGATCTCTGTTTAGGCCACCGCTAAGTGTCCCGAACAGTTGCATATATTTCTATTCGTGCAACCATCTCTATTTCGGTGTTTTAAGATTAACTTTGAGTATGGCAACCCCCAGATCGTCCATCTTATGGACAGAGTCAGAGAAATGTTCGCCGACAGGACTGTCTCTTGTTCCGCGTGTGATGCTGTGCGATGCAGGTTCATTCTCTTGTTTAGCCCCTGCCCCGTCTCACCTATGTAGTAGCAGCCCCCTGGACATTTCATGCACATGATGAGGAACACGACATTGCTGGAGGAACAGGTGAACCTTCCTCTGATTTTGTATTCCCGATTCCTGTGTGGTATTTGTATTGTGTCCGCTGTGTAGAGTATTGCGCAGGTTTTGCATCTTGCGTCCTGGCCTGGCATATATATAATTATATATATATATATTCCACAGAAGCAGCCGGCACTCCAGTTGCATGTAGAAAAAATTGGGTGCTTGTCCCATAAAGCAATAATAAACCACACGATTCCGTTTGAAGCACGAGATCAGGAGACAGCACTCTGGTAAGTTTGATCACAAGTTTTTGTACTGAAAAAGACACATAAACCGACGTGTCACGACAGGTCACTCTGCGCGTATTCTGACAGGCCGAGATGGCGTTTGCAGGGAGCTCGGGCGGTGGTAACATCTCTGCGGTGGCGCGGTCCGGATCCCAATACGTTCGCCGCGGAACCCGCTCTGGGCTTCAGTGTAAATCTCCGTCTCCCCCTGTCAGCCTCAGGCAGCTGTTTAGCTATATTTTTAGCCAATCCAGGATTCCTTTATCCCGTTTTATTGAACACTGTCTTCCTTTTTATTATTTTATATACCGTTTGTCATGTTGTTTATAGATTTAGTTTCATTTAGTTATATTTGATTATTCATGTGGTTTGTGTTCATTGTAACCGAACCCGGATCTGTGACGCATATGTACTGAGGTGGGGTTGGATCCCCTCGGTTATTTCTTGTTTTATTAATAAATAATTTACTATATTTTAATCTCTGGTGCGCATTGTGTGCATTTTTCTTCTTGTCTGCACAGTGCTTCAGATTCTGCATCTGAAAAAATGCCGGTGGATCGGGATGTGAGGTAGGGAAGTGACGTCCGCGCCGGAACGTTATTGCCACGCCTCCAAATATTCATTGCCACGCCCCCAAATCGCGCCCGCTGCATACCCTGCAAAGCCATTAAAAAGCTCAGGCTTCAGCAAGTGTATTGCAGCGTGTGTGCGCCTTCCCTCCTTCTGAAATACTATAGACCAGGCCTGCACAACTCGTAAAGCGAGAAGGGCCAAAATGCTCCAAGGAAAAAAAATTTGGGCCGCACGGGTAAAATCATCATCATCATCTCTCCTCCAGCACCTCTCATCATCATCCTCATATCTCCCCCAGAACCCCTCACTATCAACCTTTGCGATACTCCCCATCTATCTCTCATACCCCCATCTCTCCCCCTCACCCACACATAATACTCCCTCTCCACAAACACACAATACCCCACTGCACACCACACACATCCCACGCCCCCTGCACCTCACATCCTTCTACCCCCCTGCACCTCACATCACTCTCCCCCCCTGCACCTCACATCACTCTCCCCCCCTGCACCTCACACCACTCTCCCCCCCTGCACCTCCCATCTCTCCCCCCTGCACCTCACATCACTCTCCCCCCCTGCACCTCACATCACTCTCCCCCGCTGCACCTCACATCACTCTTCCCCCCTGCACCTCACATCACTCTTCCCCCCTGCACCTCACATCACTCCCCCCCCTGAACCTCACATCACTCCCCCCCCTGAACCTCACACCACTCTCCCCCCCCTGCACCTCACATCACTCTCCCCCCCTGCAACTCACATCACTCTCCCCCCCTGCAACTCACATCACTCTCCCCCTGTACCTCCAATCACCCCCCCTGCACCTCCAATCACCCCCCCTACACCTCCAACAACCCTCCCCTGCACCTCCAATAACCCCCCCTGCACATCCAACAACCCTCCCCTGCACCTCCAAAGACCCCCCCTGCACCTCCAATGACCCCCCCTGCACCTCCAATGACCCCCCCTGCACCTCCAATAACCCCCCCTGCACCTCCAATAACCCCCCGCACCTCCAATGACCCCCACACCTCCAATCACCCCCCCTGCACCTCAATCACCCCCCTGCACCTCCAATCACCCCCCCTGAACCTCCAATGATCCCCCCTGCACCTCCAATGATCCCCCCTGCACCTCCAATCACCCCCCCTGCACCTCCAATCACCCCCCCCCGCTGCACCTCCAATCACCCCCCCTCCACCTCCAATCACCCCCCCCTGCACCTCCAATCGGCGGGGCGGGCCGCACAGAGAGGCGGGGCGGGCCGCACAGAGAGGCGGGGCAGGCCGCACAGAGAGGCCGGGCGGGCCGCACAGAGAGGCGGGGCGGGCCGCACAGAGAGGCCAGGCAGGCCGCACAGAGAGGCCGGGCGGGCCGTACAGAGGGGGCCGCACAGAGAGGCGGGGCGGGCCGCACAGAGAGGCGGGGCGGGCCGCACAGAGAGGCGGGGCGGGCCGCACAGAGAGGCGGGGCGGGCCGCACAGAGAGGCCGGGCGGGCCGCACAGAGAGGCCGGGCGGGCCGCACAGAGAGGCCGGGCGGGCCGCACAGAGAGGCCGGGCGGGCCGCACAGAGAGGCCGGGCGGGCCGCATGCGGCCCGCGGCCGTTATGTTGTGCAGGCCTGCTATAGACGCAGCCTTATCGACGCTTACTGAATAGGCCACTGTGTCTCTGTCTCTCTCTGTGTCTCTGTGTCTCTCTGTGTCTCTCAAATCAAAATCAGCTTTGTTGGCATGACAAAAGAACATTTCAGTATTGCCAAAGCGTGAGTAATAGGGGGTGTGGGACAATGATTACACGAATACTAGGGGGTACGGTTTAATGGTTATACAGTACATTACTTTTGTCTCTCTCTCATTCTCTGTCTCTCTCTCATTCTCTGTCTCTCTCTCATTCTCTGTCTCTCTCTCTCATTCTCTGTCTCTCTCTCATTCTCTGTCTCTCTCTCTCATTCTCTGTCTCTCTCTCATTCTCTGTCTCTCTCTCTCTCTCATCCCTGTATGATAGGTATGTTCCAACTCTATTTTTTGCTCTTCTTTTCCGTTTGAGAGGAGGGAGTCCCTCACCTCTTCAGCCACACACCAGGAACGCTGGATTGCTTACAGACGCTCGGAGAGGCGGATACAGTCGTGGATTGCAGGCACTGATTTATCTGGTAAGTACCGCAAACATGCTTGAACAAGGGCCGTAGACATTTTATTTGATGGTTTAGATTACCATTGTCTGTGGTTGTTAGTTATTGGTATTACAGTTTTTTGATGTTGTTACGAATCAAATACATTTTGAAGTAGTAATCCCCTCCGAACTGGGCATTCCTGGCCAATAATGCCCTGGCTGTAAGAGTTGAAGGGCCCAAGCAAAGCCCCCACCTCTATACACACTAACACTGCAGGGGCATCAGAGTGTCTTATTGTCATGGCAACAGGAGGTGTCACGTGATGTAATTTGTTTAATAAATTATTTTTTAAGGTGTCCCGGTTTTTCATTTTCGAAATCTGGTCACCCTATTCATCAAGCAGAAAAAGTGAAGAAACAATTGTAGTTTTGCTAATGGACGTCATTTTGGCATATCATTAGCTTTGAGGATACCCATTAATATGAAGAAAAGTAACAGCCATTCCCAATGTAGCCCCCCTTCCCTGGGCCAATCGCAGATCGGGCCCCCTCCTCTGTACTAGGGCCTGGCTACGTGTCTGAGTGTGGTGCATACCTGCTGGCAACAGGGGGGCCTGAGTCTCCCGCGATGGTATGGGGGATGATAGGATCAGGTTTCTGGGGTGAATGCCTTCGTCTCATTTAATGGTGCAGCACCTCCATCTCTGAGCCCCAGGAATACGGGTGGAATCCTTCCAGAGAGTCGCCCCCCCCCCCCCCCCCCGGGGATGAGAGATTCCAGTCTCACACTGTATATCTTTAAAAGCAGCCGCAGCTCTTTATTCACAGCAGCAGAATAGCAGCAACAAGACTGTCAATCAGGTACAGGGTGTCTTCCTCCACACAGGACTGCTCTCCCTCAGGATGGTCTCTGTGTCCCTGCCACCACCCCAGGTCAAGGGCACCCAGGGTGGGGCTAGCTCTTCCCTCGCCCCCTAAACAGGGTGAGAGGAATTGGTCCACCTCCCTAAGTAAGGTTGCATCAGCTCTACTCAGAGGCTGATGGCTCCCCTTCTCCAACGGCCAATTGATATAGGCTCTCTCTGTCACCCTGGGCCAGCCAGGTGACAGACTCAGCAGACTCTAACTCTGGACTGAACTCTTAACTCTGACACACACTTCTACTAAATAGGAAGTGCACTGCTCTTTATGATATTGGCAGGCACTGCCCCTGTGTCTCTGCCTTCCACACAGGGTCAGGTACCAATTTCAGGAATGTCCCGTTATTAGCGTAAACACAACAGAGTTCCATGGATCTAGCATTAAGACTGTAAGCTCTGCAGGCCAGGGATTTCCTTTCCTATTGTCTGATTTTGTTTGTTGCACTTATTGTACTATAATTCCCTGTACTGTATTGCCTCTCTTATAAAGCGCTATATAAATAAAGATTTCCATACATAATATATCTTAATGCATCTTAAGACACCTTAGAGTTCCCTCTATAAGACACTTTATGGTCCACTCAAGTGAATAGTCTGTAAGGAGTCTAAGGCTGCGTCCATAGAAGGACAAGCAGCGCTGAGGCGTGCGGACGCTCCGCGCTGAGCCCCTGCATCCTCAATGAGGATGCCTTGAGAGGGGGCTCATGCGAGCGTCCGCAGGCGTGCGGAGGCTTTGGAGTTTTCAGCCGAGCGCCAAGCTGTTTTTCAGCGCGCTGTCGGCTGAAAACATCCAATCAGCCTTAAGCAGCGTCAACGTCACGGCGCCGTGACATTGACGTCAGTGCATCGCGGGCGATTGGCCCAGCGACGTCACTGCCCCGCCTCCAACCACCTCCCCCCGGCTCCCTTCGCGCACGCTGGCTCCGTGGAATCGGGCTGACTTAAGCAGGCGAGCCTCAGCGTTAGCGCGCATCCGCTCTCCCCACCCCTCTATGGCCCGGGCCTTAGTTACTGTACAGCATTGTAAAGTGCCTTGCTGGCCTAGTACAATTTAGTAAATATCCTAAACAATGTCGTCTTAGGCAAAATGTTGCTGATCTTTGCTCTAAAAATGACTATGAACTAAAGAGAAATAACAATCTCCCTTGTGAGCACATTCACATGTCTCAGACAGGTCTGCAACCCTGCTTTTCACCATTATCCCATACAGCTTCCACTGCAGCCAGGGACTCTGGGAAATGACATGCAAATGAGCACAGTGTCACCTTTTGCTTCAAATCTATTTTAAATGAAATTAGCCTTGTACTTCTGGTGGAGAGTAGGGGTTTGGTGCTTTATACGTTACATATTATTAAATGTTAACATCAAACAAATATTGTCATTATGTTTGGTGCTACTTATTTCTTTTTCATTAGGATTTATTTATTCATCTTTCATTATTATTATTTACTAGCTGAGAGACCCGGCGTTGCCCGGGAAGTAAATGCGTAATAGGTAGTATTATTTATAACTCGTGGAACAATAGGTGAGTATTTGTTGTAAAGGTTTCGGGGGGGGGGGAGAAAGGGGAGCGGGGGGGGGAGAAAGGGGAGCGGGGGGGGGGAGAAAGGGGAGCGGGGGGGGAGAAAGGGGAGCGGGGGGGGAGAAAGGGGAGCGGGGGGGGGGAGAAAGGGGAGCGGGGGGGAGAAAGGGGAGCGGGGGGGGAGAAAGGGGAGCGGGGGGGGAGAAAGGGGAGCGGGGGGGGGGGGAGAAAGGGGAGCGGGGGGGGAGAAAGGGGAGCGGGGGGGGGAGAAAGGGGAGCGGGGGGGGAGAAAGGGGAGCGGGGGGGGAGAAAGGGGAGCGGGGGGGGAGAAAGGGGAGCGGGGGGGGGGAGAAAGGGGAGCGGGGGGGGGGGAGAAAGGGGAGCGGGGGGGGGCGAAAGGGGAGCGGGGGGGGGAGAAAGGGGAGCGGGGGGGGGAGAAAGGGGAGCGGGGGGGGGAGAAAGGGGAGCGGGGGGGGGGGAGAAAGGGGAGTGGGGGGGGGAGAAAGGGGAGCGGGGGGGGGAGAAAGGGGAGCGGGGGGGGAGAAAGGGGAGCGGGGGGGGAGAAAGGGGAGCGGGGGGGGAGAAAGGGGAGCGGGGGGGAGAAAGGGGAGCGGGGGGGAGAAAGGGGAGCGGGGGGGGGGAGAAAGGGGAGCGGGGAGAAAGGGGAGCGGGGGGGGGGAGAAAGGGGAGCGGGGGGGGAGAAAGGGGAGCGGGGGGGGAGAAAGGGGAGCGGGGGGGGAGAAAGGGGAGCGGGGGGGGGGAGAAAGGGGTGCGGGGGGGGGGAGAAAGGGGAGCGGAGGGGGGAGAAAGGGGAGCGGGGGGGAGAAAGGGGAGCGGGGGGGGGAAGGGGAGTGGGGGGGGGGAAAGGGGAGTGGGGGGGGTGGAGAGCGGTGGGCATATGTATTGTCATAATTTATGTTTGGGCATTCCCCCCCCCCCCCCGTTCCCCGTGACTCCCCCCCCCCCCGTTCCCTGTGACTCGCGCTCCCCCCCCCCGGCGGCCGCTTGGTCCCCCGATGTGCCGTCCTGCTGAGTGAGGCGTGCAGGCGGCTGCAGGAAGCGCCCTGTGTGGGCCTAAGACTCACGCTCCCCCCCCCCCCCCCCGGCGCCCGCTCGATGTGGCGTCTGGCTGAGCGGCGGTAGGAAGCGCCCTGTGTGGGCCTGAGGCTGAGGCGGGACGCGCAGTGGGCCTGAGGCTGAGGCGGGACACGCAGTGGGCCTGAGGCTGAGGCGGGACGCGCAGTGGGCCTGAGGCTGAGGCGGGACGCGCAGTGGGCCTGAGGCTGAGGCGGGACGCGCAGTGGGCCTGAGGCTGAGGCGGGACGCACAGTGACTTACCTGAGCGGGTGGTAGCGCCGGGGAGGTAAGGGAGCGGCTGGGGTAGGAGGGCCGCGCTTCCCGTCCGGAGCCAGTGCAGGATGGCGCACGTGAGGGGGGGGGAGGGGGGCGGACAGAGGGTGTGTGTGTGTGTATAGAGCTGCTGTGTTGTGTGTGTGTGTGTGTGTGTGTGTGTATAGAGCTGCTGTGTTGTGTGTGTGTGTGTGTGTGTATAGAGCTGCTGTGTTGTGTGTGTGTGTGTGTGTATAGAGCTGCTGTGTTGTGTGTGTGTGTGTATAGAGCTGCTGTGTTGTGTGTGTGTGTGTATAGAGCTGCTGTGTTGTGTGTGTGTGTGTGTGTGTATAGAGCTGCTGTGTTGTGTGTGTGTGTATAGAGCTGCTGTGTTGTGTGTGTGTGTGTGTATAGAGCTGCTGTGTTGTGTGTGTGTGTGTGTATAGAGCTGCTGTGTTGTGTGTGTGTGTGTGTGTATAGAGCTGCTGTGTTGTGTGTGTGTGTGTGTGTGTGTATAGAGCTGCTGTGTTGTGTGTGTGTGTGTGTGTGTGTATAGAGCTGCTGTGTTGTGTGTGTGTGTGTGTGTGTGTGTATAGAGCTGCTGTGTTGTGTGTGTGTGTGTGTGTGTGTATAGAGCTGCTGTGTTGTGTGTGTGTGTGTGTGTGTGTATAGAGCTGCTGTGTTGTGTGTGTGTGTGTGTGTGTATAGAGCTGCTGTGTTGTGTGTGTGTGTGTGTGTGTGTGTATAGAGCTGCTGTGTTGTGTGTGTGTGTGTGTGTGTGTGTATAGAGCTGCTGTGTTGTGTGTGTGTGTGTGTGTGTGTGTATAGAGCTGCTGTGTTGTGTGTGTGTGTGTATAGAGCTGCTGTATTGTGTGTGTGTGTGTGTGTGTGTGTGTGTGTGTGTGTGTGTGTGTGTGTGTGTGTGTGTGTGTGTGTGTGTGTGTGTGTGTGTGTGTGTGTGTGTGTGTGTGTATAGAGCTGCTGTGTTGTGTGTGTGTGTGTGTGTGGGCCGTCACTCCGCCTCAGGCCAATGAGAGGTGTGCGGGGGCGGGCGACCCAAGGGACCAATGAGATTTCCCCTAGGGACACCGGACATCCAGGCAGGCAAACATACAGTGCTTTCACTAATATAGTATAAGATTAACTTTATTATATTTGTTGTTGTCATTATTATTATTGTTTACTGTTAGCTGGAGTATGGCTCACCCAAGAACCACTTTCCCCTGTATGGGGGTCAGACATAGTGCAGACTTGACCCCTGACATTTAAAAAAAGATGTTGGAATATGTGACACTGCTGCTTAATAAACACAAACACAGGCGCGCCATGTATTGTTCTGACATTGGTTTATTACACAGAGACACGTCTTTATAGAGGGTTGTCACACTAACAGCCTGGAAGGGGTTAATGCAGGGTCACCAGCCCAGCCCCCCTCTCCTATGATTGGTTGCTGCTGTCGTACAGGAGCCGCGATTGGTCCCCTGTCAATGTCAGAAAAGGCGCGCCAGTTTTGCTGTCTCCATGGCGACCATGGCGGCCGCCGGAGATCGGCCTGCAGCGCGGCCCGGCTTCCAGGTTACCTCCCCGCCGGTGAAGATGTTAGCGGGGCGGCTGAGGGAATGCGTGCGGCGGCGGCCCGGTTCCTTCTGGCTGGAGAAAGGAGCCGGCGGGCTGGAGGTGGGCCTGGTGTGGATGCAGGGCCGGGTGCTGCACGTACGGCCCGAGCGCGGCGTCACCGTGCGGCTGAGCGACGACACTCACACCTTCACCGTGTGCGGGGATGACTGGGTGCCCAAGGGCAAGCCCTGCCTGCAGCCAGGTAACCGGGGGGTCCGCACGCCCTGCCTGCAGCCAGGTAACCGGGGGGGTCCGCAAGCCCTGCCTGCAGCCAGGTAACCGGGGGGTCCGCAAGCCCTGCCTGCAGCCCGGTAACCGAGGGGTCCGCAAGCCCTGCCTGCAGCCCGGTAACCGGGGGGTCCGCAAGCCCTGCCTGCAGCCAGGTAACCGGGGGGTCAGCAAGCCCTGCCTGCAGCCAGGTAACCGGGGGGGTCAGCAAGCCCTGCCTGCAGCCAGGTAACCGGGGGGGGTCCGCAAGCCCTGCCTGCAGCCAGGTAACCGGGGGTCCGCAAGCCCTGCCTGCAGCCAGGTAACCGGGGGGGTCCGCAAGCCCTGCCTGCAGCCAGGTAACCGGGGGGGTCAGCAAGCCCTGCCTGCAGCCAGGTAACCGGGGGGGGTCCGCAAGCCCTGCCTGCAGCCAGGTAACCGGGGGTCCGCAAGCCCTGCCTGCAGCCAGGTAACCGGGGGGTCCGCAAGCCCTGCCTGCAGCCAGGTAACCGGGGGGTCCGCAAGCCCTGCCTGCAGCCACGTAACTGGGGGGTCCGCAAGCCCTGCCTGCAGCCAGGTAACCGGGGGGTCAGCAAGCCCTGCCTGCAGCCACGTAATCGGGGGGTCCGCAAGACCTGCCTGCAGCCAGGTAACCGGGGGGTCCGCAAGCCCTGCCAGCAGCCAGGTAACCGGGGGTCCGCAAGCCCTGCCTTCAGCCACGTATTTGGGGGGTCCGCAAGCCCTGCCTGCAGCCAGGTAACCGGGGGGGTCCGCAAGCCCTGCCAGCAGCCAGGTAACCGGGGGGTCCGCAAGCCCTGCCTGCAGCCAGGTAACCGGGGGGTCCGCAAGCCCTGCCTGCAGCCAGGTAACCGGGGGGTCCGCGCGTGGCTATCACTGTCCTGCCTCACACGGGAGGGCGCCATGATTTCTTCTCCCGCCCCCTAAACAGCAACACCAGCCTCTCACCCTCTCACCCTCTAGCGTCACCTAGATAGAAGCCAGGCAGATCACACTGGTTTTCTATGAATCGCAACTGATTTTAAAGTCCTGTTTATATCAGCAGTCAGGTCTGATATAAAACAGTAGTAATGTTTCCACCGCCAGTGTATGCAGCGCTGTACATAGAATGTTTGCAGGCGCGAGCCGCTACCCCATAGAGCTTACAATCTATGTCTGAAGCACTTATTCCCATGACCTGTTATTTGTAATTTATATGATTGTCACATGTATTACTGCTGGGAAGCGCTATGTACATTTAATGGCGCTATATAAAAAAAGACATTTGTAGCCCTTTTTCTGACACTCTAAGCGACTTCGGGTAACTGCGCGCACCTGCGGCTCCAGGAGATCTGAGCCTCCGCTAGCTGGGAGCCTGGGGTAACACTTATTAGCGCAGCGCCTCCACTTACCCAGGATCACCGTCATGTAAGATTCCCCTGGGCAAGAAACACACCGATACAATGCGTGCAACCAACTTTACTATGTGCAATAATAAACTTATACTCTATATGAACCGTGGCAATAACCCAATATGCATACACTTATCTTATAACACTATACTTATACTCTATCATACCCTAACACCGCTAACGGATAATGTCCTTCTAACATCAGTGGCTCGGCCACACCCCTAGGGATTATTGTCCTGTACAATAGTGGCTCAGCCACGCTCTTATGAGTGTCTCTATCCCGTCACCGCGTGCCCCACACACCGTGTCCGTGTAATAGTACGATAGCGGTGTGTACTCGCTAGTGTCTCCCTATAGTTATGCCTAAGGCGGGATCAGCGCCTGTTGACCGGTGTTGGTGCACTTGACGTATCTACGACCTTCCGGTCACGGCGGTGACCAGTAATACTTGGAAAAGGATCAGCCGAATCCTTGCTTGTCTGGGATGTCCGCAGTGCAGCTGTCTGGTCCCAAGCAGCTCACCAGCAAACCTGCTCCGCACGCTTGTCCCTAACTGTGTACACAGTAAGGTGACTGATCGCTAGCACTATGGCCGTCCCTGCAGCACAGCAGCACACTGTGACTCAGGGGTTTCTCCTAAGGGCCTGCGGGGTAAAGCTAGCCTATGCAGGCGGGTCACGGACCCCCTGCACGCATACACCCTCCTCCTTTACCTTCCAGATCCCCTCTGACTAGCCCCTCCCCCACGCTTCCCTTTCCTCCTCCCGTAATTCTAGCCTTCCGATTGGCTCCTCAAGTCAGGTGACTGCCCAGGAGCTCATGGGAGTTGTAGTTCCTCAGCGGAGCTTCTCTGCCTTGAGCTGCACAGACTCACAGCTATTGCATCAGCGCAGACCTCCACATGACTCTCCTGAACAGTCAAAACACCAACTGAACACACATATGAGGCTCCTACCACATCCCTACACATACATCTATTATTTGGTGCCTGCGGCACAGGGAGATAACGTGACTTGCTCAAGGTCACAAGGTATGGGGGGGGGGATTGAGTGAGTGTGTGTGTGGGGGGGGATTGAGTGTGTTTGTGTGTGGGGGGGTGTGTGTTTGTGTGTGGGGGTGTGTGTGTTTGTGTGTGGGGGGGATTGTGTGTGTTGGGGGGGGAGATTGAGTGTGTGGGGGGGATTTTGTGTGTGTGTGGGTTGGGATTGTGTGTGTGTGGGTGGGGGATTGAGTGTGTGTGGGGGGGATTGAGTGTGTGTGGGGGGGGTTGAGTGTGTGTGTGGGGGGGGGGTTGAGTGTGTGTGTGGGGGGGGGGTTGAGTGTGTGTGTGGGGGGGGGGGGTTGAGTGTGTGTGTGGGGGGGGGTTGAGTGTGTGTGTGGGGGGTGGGTTGAGTGTGTGTGGGGGGGGGATTGAGTGTGTGTGTGTGTGGGGGGATTGAGTGTGTGTGTGTGGGGGGGGATTGAGTGTGTGTGTGGGGGGGGGATTGAGTGTGTGTGTGTGTGTGGGGGGGTTGAGTGTGTGTGGGGGGGATTGAGTGTGTGGGGGGGGGATTGAGTGTGGGGGCGGGGATTGAGTGTGTGTGTGGGGGGGGATTGAGTGTGTATGTGTGTGGGGGGGATTGTGTGTGTGTGGGGGGGGGGGGATTGAGTGTGATTGGGGGTATTGAGTGTGTGCGTGGGGGGATTGAGTGTGTGTGTGTGTGTGGGGGGGAAATGAGAGTGTGTGTGTGGGGGGGGATTGTGTGTATGGGGGGGGATTGAGTGTATGTTTGTGTGGGGGGGATTGAGTGTGTGTGTGTGGGGGGGATTGAGTGTGTGCGGGGGGGATTGTGTATGGGGGGGGATTGAGTGTGTTTGTGTGTGGGGGGGGGTGTGTTTGTGTGTGGGGGGATTGTGTGTGTGTGGGGGGATTGAGTGTGTGTGTGTGTGTGTGTGTGTGTGTGTGTGTGTGTGTGGGGATTGTGTGTGGGGATTGTGTGTGTGTGTGTGGGGGGGGGGGAGTGTGTGTGTGTGTGTGTGTGGGGGGGGGATTGTGTGTGTGTGTATGTGGTGATTGATTGAGAGAGAGAGTGTGTGTTGTATTGCAGTGGTGCGCAAACTGGTGGGGGGCAATAAGGCGCAAGATTTAGGGGGGCGCAGGCGACGTGCGGCGAAATCTGGGTGCGCGGGCCGGCAGACGCTTTGCGCGGGAGGACGAAAAAGCTGTACGCGATGGGCGGCCAATAAGATGTGCACGGGCGGGCAGCCGAAGATGTGTGCGGGTGGCTGAACAAGATAGTGCAGGTGGCGGCCTCGTGATGGTGTGTGCGCACGCGCGCAGGGGCTTCGGGGGTACGGGGAGGAGCACGCCCGAGCACGGTGAAGTCAAACGCCCCTCCCGGTGTCTGCCCTGCAATAGCGCTGTGTTCCTGCTCTCCTCCGCTGGCAACCTGCTTCGCTGCGATCCTCTGCGAGGGAAAGGGTCGGCTGCCACTGTATCAATCACACTATGAATGTACAGAAATAATAAAAAAAAAGTGAAAACATTGAAAACGGAAAAATAATAAATAATAATAATGTAGGTAGGAGTGTGGATGACAATGGGGATAGCAAGCCAAAGAGCAGGGAGGGGAAGGTAGAAACAAAAGGGGGGGAGAGGGAAGGGAGGTAGCAAAGAGGTGGATGAATGCCCCCCAAAAGTATTGCCTTTGTGCACGTACGCTCTCCCAAGCTCAGCGCTTGGGGAGACAAACAAAATTGACTTTGAAGTGCGCTCAGCAGAAGTCAATGCACACATACAGCCACACACAGACACACACACACACACACACACACACAAACACACACAAATAGCCCCGATCCACGCTTGCAAAATGATGCAGGACACCCTGCGCTCAGGCTTGGAGAGTTGGTGATGTCACCGCTCTCAGCGGCAGCGTGGACGCAGCCTAATTTTGCAAGCGCGAGCTGTTGAAATATGTAAGTATTTATAGACATATTTGGATTTATATTGTATACCGTTTAATAAAGGTTTTTTTTTTTTTTCATGTGATTTTGATTACGTCAGGCAGGGGGGGCCCGAGAAATTTTATGGATGAAGAGGGGGGCTCGGCATAAAAGGTTTGCTCACCCCTGCACTAAGCTGCGCTTTCAGCTCATAGACCTCACATTATAAACGTGTAATTATAGTCTCACCTTAATGTAGTGTAAAAGAAAATGATGTACAGATTTGGTCGCATCTATTAACGCAGGTTAACGGTGGCAGAACGTTAACGCAGCTCTATTTAAACAAATGGCACAGCGCTATATTTCTTAAATGGGTGCAATTTATTGCATTATTTGTGTAATCTTATCAGGTGGTACAGGCATACCCCGCATTCACGTACACAATGGGACCGGAGCATGTATGTAAAGTGAAAATGTACTAAAAGTGAAGCACTCCCTTTTCCCCACTTATCGATGCATGTACTGTACTGCAATCCTCATATACGCGCATAACTGATGTAAATAACACATGTGTAACAGTCTCTACAGTCTCCCCGCTTGCGCACAGCTTTGGTACAGGTAGGGAGCCGGTATTGCTGTTCAGGACGTGCTGACAGGCGCATGCGCGAGCTGGCGTTTGCCTATTGGGTGATATGTCCTTACTCGCGAGTGTCCTTAAACCGGGGTATGCCTGTACACTTGTACAGGAAATCCTAAAGTTGATGTCCCTGGGGCAGCTGAGGGATTTTCACCCATTCAGTCCTGGAGGGTCCTGCGCCCCCCTCCTGCATTTCCTAATCATGTGTTCGCTCCTTAGGCCTCGGATATTTTATTTATTTATAAAATGTTTTACCAGGAAGGAAGCAATACTTGAAAATGAGGTAACTCTCAATGTATGTCCTGGGCACAGAGTTATGATGACAGATACATGGTTACAAATCCATAGTTACATTAAGTGAACAGGGTATACATTATATACAAGACATTGCATGCACAGTTAGAGATAATATATATATTATAGGCGCATGTAACCGTTACAGACCAGATTAAAATGTGAGACAGCCTTCGTTTTGAAAGAACTTAGACTGGTGGCATCTGCAAGAGTCTCTGGTAGGTTGTTCCAGTTTTGGGGTGCACGGTAAGGCCGTGATTATACCCGAAGCGGCGGAGCGCAGAACGTTGTGCGCCACCAAAACAAATAAAAGTTTTCCTATGAGCGCACGCTAAGAATGGGTGACCAAGTGCGCAAATTTTCGAACAGATCCAAGAATTTTATTTTCTGGAGCGATGGCCGCGTCATGTGAGCGGTTCAGCCAATGAGCGTGAACCACTCACGTGACATCATGGCCTCGCCTCCCGATGCCTCCTGCCTGCAGTGCAAGTTTCGGGCAGCGCATCGCACGGAGGTAGCGCGCGTGTCCCGCCGCCGGTGGTATAATGAAGGCCTATGAGGAGGAGCGTCCGGATACTTTGTTGAACCTTAGGACCATGAGCAGTCTGTTGGAGTCTGATCTCAGATGATAAGTGCTGACGTGGTAGGGGTGAGGAGCTTGTTCAGATAGGTGGGTAGCTTGCCTAGAAAGTATTTGAATACACAGACCCCCACCAACGCGGCTCGAAACGCGTTGGTGGGGGTCTGTATACCCCGTAATGTAGCTGTATTTTTTTGTGGTTTCCATTAAAATAGTCTTTTTTTATGGGCACACGCTCTCCTGGATTTCATTCAACCTTTTTTTACTTTCCTGAGTATTCGTGCCTGCTTTTTCCTTTTGCTTCGTGTCAAGTCATCCAGAAAAAACAGAAGCACGCCCCCTACTGTGAAAGAAGAAACCTGCACAGCCAAAAGGACATTACCAACTCTAACTGTGAGTTATTTTATCACAAGCACATTCTCCATTCTGACATTATATGCTGGGACACTTTATTGTGTGGCCCCTTACTACAGTGCTCGTGGGGGCCCTAGCCCACTAGTCAGATTACAATGGAGCAGTGATTAATACATGATTGTTCTGTGTCCTATGGATTGGCTATCCCTTATCCATTATCCAGGGGGTTTTCATTTCCGTTATCATTATATACATTTATTGAACGTTACAATTTTTGTACTACATATTTTGAGGCTTTTTTTCAGAGCACCACACATTTTTTCCATTTTTCTATGAAAAGTGGAAAGGCCGGGGACACTTTAACTTTCACATGTTATAATGCCTGGCCCCTGGCTTATGGTGCCAGGTAGCTGCCAGGGGCTCACCGTTCCAGTGGTAACCTTTATTGTATAGCCTGGTTACCCCCTTTATCGTATAGCCTGGCACCCCCTTTGGAGGGAAGTATTATCGAAATGGGGGGGTCCCAGAGTTGAAATGAATGCGGTTCAGCTTGGGGAGACCCTCTGCTTCAATCCTGTTTTAAATTTTTTTTTTTTATAAAAAGCGTGTGACTTGCTCCTTCAGAATACTGATTTTCATGTTCGGTTAAAGCCTTAACAAGAAAAAAATGGGTGTATATAGCGCTAAAAAATCTTGTGCAGTGACAATAATGTTATAATGTGATAGTGCACACAATAAAATATAAATATATAATAATAAACTTAGGCTGCCAGGTGATACCAACTCCAAGACAGGTTGGAAAAACAAGACAAATAATAAACAATACAGATCGGCGCCAATTAGTCCAAGGTGATACTAATGTCCAGCACTGAAAGAGTCTCAGAATAGTAGATAGCTGCAGTAGTATCTTCACAGCTTGTCTTCAATGATTGGACTCCATATGTATGTGCATGGGAGAAAAAATAGACAAAGAAAACATATCATAGTGCAGTATGCAAACAACCAAACATGCAGGACAAACAGGACAAGACAAACACTACATAAAACAGGCTCACCCCCTGAAGAAGTGCGCATGCGCACGAAACGCGTTGGGCAGATTTGCATTTTGAGTGTGGCAGAGGACTGGTAGTGACTGCGGGAGCCTTGCAGCCAAGTGAAAGGAAATTCGGCGATTGCACCCGCCTCCTAGCAGCGGATTTCCGGATTGAGCTTGACAGACAGCACCAGGAGCTCCACGAGATCCGTCAAGCCGCGTGGTGTGACGTGCTTCTGGTCACGGAGAGAGAGAGATCCCTGGAGGTCTGAGGACTGAAAAAACGGAGCTGCTGCCGGTTACCATCTATCCTTACACCCCTGCTTATGTCCTGTGGCAGTACTGTAAGTAGGATTCCGGTTTTTACCCACCGGATCCCACGTGTGCTACCTCATCATTTTCATTTTAATTGTGTTAATAAATACTTTATTGTAGGATTAGTCAGCCTTGCCTGTTTTATGTAGTGTTTGTCTTGTCCTGTTTGTCCTGCATGTTTGGTTGTTTGCATACTGCACTATGATATGTTTTCTTTGTCTATTTTTTCTCCCATGCACATACATATGGAGTCCAATCATTGAAGACAAGCTGTGAAGATACTACTGCAGCTATCTACTATTCTGAGACTCTTTCAGTGCTGGACATTAGTATCACCTTGGACTAATTGGCGCCGGTCTGTATTGTTTATTATCGGTTAAAGCCTTACTTCACAAATGTAGTAAAGTGCTTTAAAACATTTTTTTGATTTCAACCTTCCCCAGCGATCGCATCTGTCTATCTAAACCTTGTGTCGCCCTGCTCCTTACTTCCCTTCTCCTTTCCCACTCAACCTGTCTTCACCAACCTACTAACACTTCTCTACCTCCTTTGATACCTAACCTACCAAGTCCTACTTCACGTCCCCCTTCACTCCACTTCCAGTCACCACTCCCACTATCTAACTTGCACATTTCTATAGCTTTCTGATTTCCTCACTTCTCCACATTTATTCTTCTTTCTTTCTAGCTCCCTACTTCCTCTCCTCCTTGCTCTCCCCTCTACCACTTCCTTACTACTTGCTGCATCCCTACCCCACTTTAAATTCAAGTCTACTTCCTTACTCCTTCTTATAGTATTGTCTCCTTAAATGTCTCCACTTCGGCTTATTTCCTCTCATCTACTTGCTTTTATCCTCTTACTAACTCCCTCTCTATCACTCACCCTGCCCTTACTCGCTTAATGGTTCTGCCGCTACGGCGCTATACTAATTCCCTTCCCGTATGTCTTTCTATTCTTCCCAGACTCAAAATTCAAAAAGCCCGCGTCGGGCCGGTGAGATGACTAATCCAGGCCTGCGCGGGTCATCCGGCGCATTCTGGACGCCTTGATGGGCTTACGGCTGTCCTTGGTCTTGCTGGTGACGTCATCTGGTCGCGCCGGTGGGAGCTGGTTCCGCGCCACCTCCAAGATGGCGCCGCTCCTTCCGGGGCACAGCTGTGATGCGTATCCGGGGGGCGGCCATTTTGGAAGACGTCTCTCACCAGTGCGGAGGTGCGTGCGCCCGCTCCTGTTTCCCGCTCACCGCTCTCTTCCTGCTCCTGCGGTTCACTGTGGATTCCTGCCTTCTAGAGCTGCTTCGCCATCTTGTGTCGGGGGCCGCCATCATCAGAAAGGTAGGCCGCAAATTTTCTCACCAGGGATTCAGTTTCAGCGCAGGTTGCTTGATCACTGGACATCTGTAGTTGGGGTGTCGGAGATCACCGCTCTTTCACTCGGGGGTGAGTTTCTTTATTTGGTGACAGCTTCACCGTGGCCGGGGACCAGACCTCAAGTAGGGGGACGAGAACTGGAGGAGAAGCAAAGAAACACAGGTTGCTGAGGCCATGACACCGAGGGATTAGCCTGATACACTACAGGGGTGAACAAAGCCGGGACAGACTCTGGTTATGCATAGTATATGTTAGGTTTTATTCATTCAAGCTCAGGAAGAGCGAGGCAGGAGTGGGGGGGAGTGACCTGCTTCAAAAATCCGCATGGGCCACGCACTAGGGGGGAGGAGGGTGGATCTCCTGGGCCCTAGTGAAGTCCTTTGGGACTGGACGCGGTGGGTGAATGAACTTCATCCCACGTTTCCTCCGGACGGTTGGAGAGGAGTCCAGCTTCCCAAAGGCGGTGATCTCGTCAAGGAGGCGACGTCGCCGAGACAACGAGAATTCTACTGTCTTTTGTCTTGTCTAGTGTTTGTTGTGTCCCCCCAGGTGTACCCTCTTGTGTGCTCCCCCTTGTGTATTGCTGTAGGTGGTGAAGTGAGGTATTGCAGTTCGAGAAGAAGAGGAGGTCGGGATTGTGGTCCAGGTGCATCAATCAAGAACAGATATCGGCAGCAAAGTCATCTCATACTTTTAAATGAGTAAGGAACTCAGGCTAGTATCACATAACATTAAGGGGTTTAACAGCCCGGTTAAACGCAGAATCGCCTTCCGAGATTATAAGCGTAAAGGGGCAGAAATTCTGTTTCTGCAAGAAACACACTTCTCTCAAGACAACTACCCCAAATTCCTGGATAAGGACTACCCGACATACTTTTTGTCTTCCGCGAAAGTCAAAAAAAAAGGGGTGGCCATACTAATTCATAAAAGAATACCGTTCGTACCCGATAGGACTTTCAAAGATAAAGAGGGCAGATTCCTCATAGTAAGAGGTGCAATCCAAGGGTTCCCAATTACTCTAGCAACAATATATGCCCCTAATGAGACGGCCCCCGTTTTTTTCTCTACCTTCTTTGGGAAACTCAACAAAGTGGCCAGAGGTAATATCATTGTCGCTGGAGACTTGAACAGGGCACTACGGGAGGACCTTGACAGATGTTCATCCACTAATATTACACACAGATCTGACATACTAACAATTAAAAAAGGGTTACGTGACTGCCAACTACTCGACATCTGGAGGGAACAACACCAGAGACTGAGAGAATACACCTTCTACTCACACCCACATGACACATATAGCAGGATAGATTACTTCCTTGTATCCAACAGAATGGTCCCTGGGGTCTCTCGCACCGAGATCCATGATATTTCATGGTCAGACCATGCATCTATAGAGCTGCGGTGCACACTAATCCCACTAGACAGACCTAGAGCGAACTGGAAACTAAACGAAATCTTGCTGAAAATCCCAGCCCTACAGGTGGAAATTGGGGAAAAGCTCACACAATACTTCGAGGAGAATGAGGGGAGTGTGGCTACGCACTCCAGACTGTGGGAGGCCCATAAGGCTACCCTCAGGGGGGTCATTATGAATCTGGCCGCTAAACGGAAAAGAGAACGGGAGGGAAAAATTTTGAAGCTAGAGGAACAGCTAGCAGAGCTTTCCTCCCTCCACAAAAAAATAAGAATGCCCACACGTTAACTCAAATACTAGCCACTAAAACTAGTCTTAACCTCCTCCTCTCCGCCCAGGCCGAGAAGGAATTGACCTGGTCCAAACGTAATTTTATGAAAAAGCTAACAAGCCTGACACACTACTTGCCAATAAGCTAAAAAAACAAGCTTCCAAACTATCACATTCACGCAATTCGAAACCAAGATGGGGACCTTACCTCCATCCCAGCGAACATAGCAGGGGAATTCAAAAAGTATTACGAAATATTATACAATGGAGATAAGGTAACCCATAATCCGAAAACAAAGGAGGATTTACGGACCTTCTTAATAGAGGCACATTTACCCATTTTGAAGAGATGCGAAAGGGAGGCACTCCAGTCGGACTTCACGATGGAGGAACTCTCTGGGGTCATCAAAGCACTAAAACCGGCTAAAGCCCCAGGGCCAGATGGCTTTTCGAACTTATATTACAATAAATATTTAAAAATTCTAGCCCCCCACATGTTAAAGTTATTCAATGAAATCTTAGCAGGGGCCTCATTCCCAGCACAAATGCTCCAAGCCTCAATATCGGTGATCCATAAACCCGGAAAGGACCCGGCAGACTGTAAGAGCTACCGGCCCATTTCACTGATTAACTTGGACCTCAAAATATACTCTAAACTTATAGCCAACAGGGTGGGTAGTGTTCTTCCCGGGTTAATTCACACGGATCAAGTAGGGTTTATCGGAGGTAGACAAGCGGCAGATAACACCAGGAGAATTATTGACCTAATTGATCTGGCCCAAAAAGAAAAAATTCACTCCATGGTGTTAAGTCTGGACGCTGAAAAAGCCTTCGATAGAATAGATTGGCCCTACCTATCGGAAACACTGAGAGCATTTGGCTTTGAGGGACGCCTCCTGCAGGCCATCCTGGCGTTGTATAAAAACCCAACAGCAAGAGTGAGATATCAAGGTTTCCCCTCAGAACAGTTTGAAATCAAAAGCGGAACACGTCAAGGATGCCCGCTGTCGCCACTACTGTTCGCCTTATGTATAGAGCCTTTGGCGGCACACATCAGAAATAACCCAGATATCTCTGGTATCCCTGTGGGAGACCAAATGCACAAAGCCGCTCTATATGCGGACGATGTCATTCTCACAATAGCCAAATCTCTCACATCTCTCCCAAATGTATTCAACATACTGGGCAAATTTAACCAAATTTCGGGATTTAAGATCAATCAGTCTAAATCAGAAGCCCTCAATATTAATCTACCAAAAGAAGTTGAAAAACTGATTGACCTCAATTTTCAGTTCAAATGGCAACCCTCCGCTATCAAATATTTAGGGGTTTATCTCACAAGGGAGTACAAAACTTTATATAAAGCAAATTTCCCCAAGATCATAAAGACGCTGGGGGAGGATCTCCGAACCTGGATGAAGGGGAGCATCTCATGGATTGGGAGGATACATAGCGTGAAAATGAATCTCCTCCCAAAGATGCTATATCTTTTCCAGAGTCTCCCTATCCCTTTGGTGCAGGCGGACATCCTCTCCCTCCAGTCAAAAATTATAAAATTTATTTGGAACGGGAAAAACCCAAGAATTGCTAAAGGAATATTAAAACGTCCCATTCATCCTGCGGAGGGTGAGCGGTGCCTTGCTTGCAGGCCTACTATAAAGCAGCCCAATTAGGGCAGATTTTCCAATGGCACACAGACCCAAGCCTACGGAGATGGGTTGAGTTGGAGAAGAGATGCTGTGCACCAATTGAAATCCGAAATTTAATCTGGCTACCCAGAGAAGGGGTACGCAAGATGAACAATCCGCTGCAGACCATGGTCAATTCATTATAAGTTTGGGAGGCCACGAAATTCAAATGTAATTTGACTACCAAAACATCATTAATGACACCAATAGTGGGCAACCCAGACTTCGCTCCGGACCTGAATAGCAAAAATTTCTTGATATGGACTCAGAAGGGCTTCTCCCGTCTAAAAGATCTGGAGGGCATAACGACCATACAAACATTTGACCAAATTAAATCCTCTAAGAATATCCCAAACAAATTTTTTAGGTACCTCCAGATCAGAGATTTCTACAATAAAACGCCAATTCGACCGGCGCGAACAAATTTTGAGCAGCTGTGTTCCAGAGATACGGACACAAGGGGACTCACATCTAGAATGTACAGGGAAGGGATCTGCCAGAAGTCGCCCATTGACAATAGACTGAGTTACATGAGACACTGGGAATCAGACCTAGGAGAGACTTTAGAGGACGACGAATGGGACAGAATTATACAGGCGGCGGCGAAAAGCTCAATCTGCACCACATTAAAGGAGAACGCATATAAAGTCCTTATGAGGTGGTATTACACTCCGACGCGCTTAGCGAAATTTGTAAAAGGCTACTCCCCTCTCTGCCCTAAACAGTGTGGGGAAGCAGCTGACCTCCGACATATGTTGTGGTCTTGCACTAAGGGGGCCCCTATTTGGGAACAAATCAGAGATTGGATTCAGCGGATTCTCGATTTGGAGATCCCCCTGGACCCGTGGCTGTTCCTATTGGGCATGCGGATCCAGGGTCTGTCAAATGCGTCGCATAAATTAATCGCGCATTTTGCTACAGCCACAAGATGTGAGATCGCAGCATTATGGAAACAGCAGGAGATACCAATTATCCCTAAGATCAAAAACAGAATTTGGCATGTCTGCCGGATGGAACAATTAACGAGTTTAGTTAATGACTCCGGCACAAATGTTCTAAAGGTCTGGGATCCATGGTTGACCCAGGTAGACATCCCAGGAGTGGACGCCACCTCAATCTTGCACTAATTAAACTAGGTGCGTTCTCCTTTAAGGGCAGATTAGACAACACGACTCAGCGACGCACAGTTAGCAGACCTTCATGTAGTCATAGAATAGGGAAAAACAAATAAAAGAAAGAAACCTCAGAAGAACCTGTCCCAGTTAAAACCCTTAGCTATTGCCTAAAAGGTTGAACAAGAGATATCTAAAAAACTGCACCAGAGCCTGGCAACCTACCACCTCCCTCCCACCCCTAACCTCTTTCCCTGTCCCCTTGTCAAGATCGTCTGGTCTTGTTTGTAAAGTGTTAAGTGGATGTGTCTTCGAGGCGTCATTACATGTGTTTAACAAAACTGGAAATGTAATAATGGGCTGTGGAACATTGGCTGTATTTGTACTTTCCAATAAAAATTTAAAGTTGAAAAAAAAAAAAAACATTTTTTTATATTGCATTGAGTAATGGAAACCCAGGACAGTGTTGGTGCTAGCTAGATATAAACACTCCAGACATGTACCAATCTTTAAACCCTTGGGTATTTAATGTTGGTACAGATAAGAAGCATGGCTTACTCCAACCCGTTTACCCTGTGGTCAAAATATTAGTACAGCTCAACCCCGTTATAGCGCAATCTGCTATAGCGCGAATCCGCTTTTAATGCTGTCTGAGCGTGGCTCCCGATTTAAAAACATCTCCAAGGTTTTATTTTTATATAATATTCAATGCATTATTGCTAACAGACACACGCTGATACACATATATACACACACCCCTACACCATGCGGGAATTGAACCCATGATCTTTCATATGCTGGTGCAATTCTCTAGCTGCTACACCACAGTATTGGTGTGATGAATCTGACTCTATAAACAAACGTAACATCTACTGCACAGTGCAGTCCATGGGTGATCAGGGTTCAATTCCCGCATGTGTATTATATAAAATGTATTCACTGTTGGGCTGTCATTGATCAGAGAAGGGTCATGTGACCCTCCTGCGCTCAAAAGTCAGTCAAATTGAAAGCTTGGGAGAGCGTATGTAAGCACCTTGGAGCCTGATGAAGTGGAGAGAGCTGCAGATGCCGGGTAAGTCCTCGCAGAACCGTTCTTCCTGATTGCGCCGACCATTTCGCGATCCTGGTTATAACGTGCTCATTATGTGGACCAAGAGCACCGCGTTATAACGGGATTCAGCTGTATTAAGGGTTTCATATTTTTTTTTTTCATTTACAAACCTACTTTACATCCCTATCATTAAAAAAAATATATATATATATATATATACACACACACACACACACACACACACACACACACACACACACACACACACACACACACACACACACACAGTTAGGTCCGGAAATAATTGGACACTGACAGAATTTTCATAATTTTGGCTCTGTACGCCACCACAATGGATTTGAAATGAAACAACTGAGATGCAATAGAAGTGTAGACTTTCAGCTTTAATTCAAGGGGTTGAACAAAAATATCGTATGAAACGTTTAGGAATTGCAACCATTTTCATACACAGTCCCCTTATTTCAGGGGCTCAAATGTAATTGGACAAATTAACACAATCATAAATAAAATGTTAATTTTTAATACTTTGTCGAGAATCCTTTGCAGGCAATGACTGAAGTCTGGAACGCATGGACATCACCAAACGCTGGGTTTCCTCCTTTGTGATGCTTTGCCAGGCCTTTACTGCAGCTGTCTTCAGTTGTTGTTTGTTCGTGAGTCTTTCTGCATTAAGTTTTGTCTTCAGCAAGTGAAATGCATGCTCGATCGGGTTGAGATCAGGTGATTGACTCGGCCATTGCAGAATATTTCACTTCTTTGCCTTAAAAACATCCTGGGTTTCTTTCGCAGTATGTTTTGGGTCATTGTCCATCTGTAAAGTGAAGCGCCGTCCAATCAACTTCACTGAATTTGGCTGAATCTGAGCAGACAATATATCCCTATACACTACAGAATTCATCCGGCTGCTTCTGTCTTCGTTCACATCATCAAAAACCACTAGTGACCCAGTGCCATTGTAAACCATGCATGCCCATGCCATCACTGCCTCCACCGTGTTTTTCAGATGATGTGGTACACAGCAACTCTCTTTTTTAGATGTCCTCATTACACAGACTAATGGGGAGTTACATACTGATCTTTTTAGAAAGGATACATACAGAAATGCCATTTTAAGGGCAGATAACCATCATCCTCCTTCTCTTATTGATGCATTACCTTTTTCACAGAAAGTCCGGGTCTGCAAAATCACGAGCAGGAAGGATAATATTGAACCAGCTATTGGAGAACTACGTAGTAGATTCCTGGCTAGGGGATATCCTCCTGCTGTGTTAGACCGGGCACTGGATAAAGAGGTAAGTGCTACCAAAAATAAGGAGGACAGGCTTGTATTTACCACTACGTACAGTCATAAGCGAAGCAGAGGAAAAGACCTCCCAGCCCGACGCTACAAGCCTGGTAGACAGCGTGTATCACGCGCAGGCTGTATTAACCCCCAGCACATCGGAGACCAACCATGTAGGAATAAGCACTGTAGCTGTGATGAATCCTTGATCACATTGAACGGGAAAACACTGGACACGATGGGCCCTTGGTCCCTCTAAGGATTCATTTTGCTGGGGGTTAATACAGCATGCGCGTGATACACGCTATCTACCAGGATTGTAACATTGGGCTGGGAGGTCTTTTCCTCTGCTTCGCATATTGCTGGTTTGGCCACGGCTGCTCAGCCTGGAATTAAGACTTTCATTATTGACATTATAAGAAGAGGCTTATACCCCGTGAATATGTATGTAATCACTTAATTGGTGATTTGAGAACTGGAGTGCTATCGTTATTTTTTTTTCTAACCATTTATTTATTTATTTTTTGTGGCATCTATTTATTCACATTTTTTCTTTCTGTGGAACATTTTTTTTTATTTCTCTGGAGTGAGTATTCGTGCTATTCCTATCCTGTGTGTTTTTTATTATGGAAGATTATGTAGAAGTGGAGGATGAGGAAGGGGTTACTGATACCTATGCCTTTAACTGTGGAGACACTCACCGTCAGAGGAGGGCAGTCAGTTTTTGATGAAGGTGCTAATTTCATCTGTGAAGAGCCTGCTGACTTAATTACCCACTTCCTTACATTGGAAAAACTGTTATCACAGGACATTAGGTATTGGTGGGACATTACCACTCTTGAGAACTATGCTAGAGTTAAAAGGATTCCGTGAGGCTTACGCTTGAAAAAGGTACCGTCCTTTGGCTTTATTAATAAAGATTTTGAGAATGACTGGAAAGCCATATTAGATCATTGCTCATTTAAGCTAATCAAATTGATCATTAAGTATAAGCTAAATTAAAAAAAAGAAAGTGAGAGCCAATGTGAAAGTCCTACAGGATAAATTGAAAGGTTGCAGAAAAATGGAGAATTTTATTAAATATGACCAAACACTTTTAAGCAACGTGGGTGCTATGGAAAAGTCTCTAATGATTAAGAAACAACAAAAGTTTGATAGGGACAAGATAGACTATGAGAAGCAGCAAGTTTATATATGGCAACGCTACACTACAAACGCACAAAAGCCACAACCAAAATCTGGTTCTAAATATCAGAATAATAAAAAACAAGGTGACTCCAAGAACCCGAATAAATCCATCCTAAAACGCCATGGAAACGCTTCCAGTTTTGAGTCAGATGGTTCTGACTATGAGAGTCGTTCACTAGGCGTTTCCTTTTGTGATGATGATGATAATTGGCGAGTTAGATCTACCTCCCCTGAAACCGACTCTTCACAAAAATCTGTTATGATGCCCTCTCGGAAAGAAGATAAACCTTCATACTCCTTGTTTCAAAAGGAGTCAAAAAACGAAAGAGGACAAGGAGATCATCAAAGAAGAGAAGGGGGAGGGGGATCCGGGGGATCGAGCAAAAGAAAGAAATATGCATAGGAGAAGTTGTGGATAATGTTATCAACATTTCACATAAGACTCTTACAGATGACCAGATTGCGGTTCTAAATAGAGGTTTAAATTTTGCCCCATACCAAGATTTTAATTTATTCAATACCATCATTGATCTCCAAAAATTAATTCGCAAATTGTCTCTTAAAAAATATTTTAATAGAAAAAAGGGACAACAGAGGTTCCACTATATTCCACTGATAGAGGTCTAGCTGAGAATGTTGATGGTATTGATGTTTCAATGGAGAATTTGGATTTGCATTCATTTCGTGAACAATGTGCTTTATCAGATCTTAGAGATCTTTATGATGAACAAAATCAGGATTTGGAGCCTGAGATCCCTTCCTCATTCAGCTTCTTTGGGCAATTACACTTAGGTCTTAAGAAGAAATCAACCTTTTGCCCTCATATTTTTAACAATCATAATATTAAGACCTTTGAGAAGCTGGTTGAGAGGGATCTCAGGTTATTGGCTAGGGGTATTGTACCCCGGGGGGTTCCCTCTTTAAATAAAACGAATCTGTCAGATATTGACTTCCAGGAGATGATTGCCCTCAGGGAAGATAGGTCTATTACAATCAAAAAGGCTGATAAGGGAGGGGCCATTGTGGTGCCCTCTTCTTCAGATTATCAGGCAGAGGCACTTAGATTACTTGAGGATGTTGAATCTTATACAAAATTGACATGATCCCACATGTGAGTTTTTACACCTTTTGAAAGAGATTCTTGAAGAAGGAAAGGCCCTATTTGTACTTAACACAAAGGAATATGAGTTTCTCTACAATGCCTCACCTATTGTGCCCATCTTCCACCATCTCCCAAAGATCCATAAGTCACTTGTCCGCCCTCCTGGGCGGCCCATTGTGGCCAGTATTGGATCTTTGGGAGATGGGTTATCACGCTACATTGATGGTTTTTTACAGCCACTGGTAAAAAATCTGCCTTCTTTTCTGAGAGATTCTATGGATCTTTTATCCGCTATAAAAAATGTTATGATAGAAAAAATTAAACTAAACATATACTAAGCGCTTAACCTATTAGCCTAACTTAACAATACACGATAATGATGGATAAGTGCTCTAAATGTTGGAATTCCCTTACAAAGATACAACAATAAACTAGTGAATTCTACAGACTAATATAACAAACTGAGAAGACGGCTGCCTAAGGATTGAAAAACCACAAACCTATCCACAAGGTAAGTACAACAATAGCTTAAAAACAAAAATAAAACAAACAATGAAAGAAAACAGAAATAGTCCTTGGCGCACTATCTGGTATATAAACCTGCAGAAAAATGAAGTCCAAAGATCTTGGTAGTGAGGATTGTTGGTCCGGAATCCAATCGTACTCAAAGTCCTCTGAGGTGGTGGAATCAGATTTGTGCGAATGATGCTTTAATGCATGCCAGACCAATATGATTGGGTTCAAAGCAGGATCTTAATGAATGTTGCAGATGTGTTTTGGGGTCAATGTCTTGGAAGGACTGGTGACCACTCCAGATGTGAAGTATTCAGAAATGTTACGTTCTTCCCTCTGAGCAATAATGACCTTCTGTATGTAGACTCTCTAATATGAGGAAAAAGCCTTAATGGACTGGTCATGCACAGCTGCATCTAAAGACTTAGTAAACAATTATTTGGAAGTCTGACTCCTCCTCCCTGTCAGACTTCCAAATAATTGTTTACTAAGTCTTTAGATGCAGCTGTGCATGACCAGTCCATTAAGGCTTTTTCCTCATATTAGAGAGTCTACATACAGAAGGTCATTATTGCTCAGAGGGAAGAACGTAACATTTCTGAATACTTCACATCTGGAGTGGTCACCAGTCCTTCCAAGACATTGACCCCAAAACACATCTGCAACATTCATTAAGATCCAGCTTTGAACCCAATCATATTGGTCTGGCATGCATTAAAGCATCATTCGCACAAATCTGATTCCACCACCTCAGAGGACTTTGAGTACGATTGGATTCCGGACCAACAATCCTCACTACCAAGATCTTTGGACTTCATTTTTCTGTCAGGTTTATATACCAGATAGTGCGCCAAGGACTATTTCTGTTTTCTTTCGTTATTTATTTTATTTTTGTTTTTAAGATATAAAAAATGTTAGTTGGAAAAAGACTTTTAGATGGGTGACATTGGACGTGATGTCACTTTACTCAATCATAGATCACGAGCAAGGGATTCGAGCAGTGGATTTTTTTCTTGATGCTTCTACATTGTCCATTTCATTACGTGCCTTTCTTTTGGATTCTATTATGTTTCTGCTCACCCATAATTATTTTTCTTTTGATGCACAATTTTATCTTCAGACACGGGGTACTGCTATGGGGACGTCATTTGCCCCCTCTTATGCTAATTTGTTTGTGGGTCTTTGGGAATCCACACACATTTTCGGTGCTGATAATTCTTTTCGTCATCAGATTATTTTCTATAAACGGTATATTGACGATTTGATTATGATTTGGGATGGGGATTTATTATCACTGCATGCCTTTATTCATACACTTAATACTAATTCTTTAAATCTTAAATTTACTTATGAAGAACACATGAATCACATCAATTATTTAGACATTACTTTATTTATTGACACGACAGGCACTATTCAAACGGACATTTTTAGAAAGCCTCATTCACGTAATACTTTATTGGAAGCAGACAGCAGTCATTCTAAATCATTCATTCGAAGTATACCCAAGGCTGAATTCCTTCGACTAAGACGGCTTTGTTCAAATGACGATTTATTTGAGCATCAAGCAGAGGAATTAAAAACTCGATTTGCTCAAAGAAAATATAATCACACTGATATTGAAGCAGCATATCTGTGTGTCAAATCTACAAACAGGATCGATTTGTTATCGAACTCGTCTGTGAAGTTCAAGAAGAAACATGAATTGGATCGAGTGACGTCTGCTCTATTTGTCACCCAGTTTAGTCGCCAGGCTGAACAGATTCGTTCTATCATTTATAAACATTGGGGGACCCTCACTCTTGATAAGGACCTACATAGTTCAGTTAACCAGGGTCCAGCCATTACTTTTAGGAAATCCAAATCCTTATCTGACTATCTTTCTCCAAGATTGTTTGACTCTAAGAAGTCTAACAAATCTGTTTAAAATAAAAGGTTTTTTTAAATGTGGAAAATGTTGCGTTTGCTGCTATGCGAAACCAATTAAGTCTATTAAGACTATTTATTCTAAAAAGAACTATAGGATCCCATCCTTTATTAATTGTGACTCACAATTTGTCATATACTTTCTTACCTGTGGCTGTGGCCAAGGGTACGTGGGCTGCACTATACGCCCTGTTAAAAACAGAATCATGGAGCATATACGTTCCATTAAAAGAAAAGATTTCATGTTACCAGTTTCAAAACATTTTACTGACTGTCCTTCAGGAGGTCTATCAAATGTTCATTTTTCTGCTGTAGAACTGGTGCCCATGCCCATGAGAGGGGGTGATAGATTAAAGCTCCTCAACCAGCGGGAGATGTTTTGGATCCATTCTTTGGATACATTATCCCCTGCAGGAATTAATACAGAATGGGATCTAGAAAAGGTGAAGGGAAACACAAAATGGATGTGCCCCCTAAAAGAATTCACTTAAATGCACACCATAACAGTGTAAAAATTAACTTTTAATAAATTTACTTAAAACATATATTACCAAAGTAATGTGTAATGTGAATTAAAAATATATTAAATCAACGCTATCAGGCAACCTTGTCGTCAGTTATAAGTTCATACTATCCCATTTAACCACTTAATAATGGTGGGATATGGAGGACACAGATTGCTAGGAGTCAGGGTGTTAACCCCTCTGGAGCAACGGTGAGACCCAATAATGGAAGTGTATAGATGTACACAAGTGAGTGGCCAATGGGTTAAATGTCCAGCTACCTTGCTAGATCAGCCAGCACTGCGCACTATAATGGAGACTTTAGTGTGTTAAAATAAGAGTGCTAGAGTGATAAAGCTGGCAAATGCAGTGATAATGGTAGTACATACACTGCTTGTCCGGGATGGGAAGGGAGCGAAGATAGCAGGGATACACCATGAAAAATAAAAAATAAATGCATACAATAGTGTAATAAGTTCTTTTCAATCTGGATAAAACATGTATGTCTTGGCTCTATAGCAATGCCTACTTACAGTAGGTCAAAAGGTAAAAAGCATTGATCTACACAGCAGGTAGAAAGGTGTCAGGATCTTCAGGAACAACAGCCCAGGTTTACAGCATAAGAAATCAGCACCTCAGCTCAGACGTCAGTAGATGTGAGTGGATCAGAGACATGCAAAAGAAAGGCAGACCATAGTGTCGATCGTGCATAAAATTTATATAAACAAACAACAAATTTTAGGAATTGTACTCACATTGTGTACATAATCATAGTTCACATAAGGCTTTACTTGAGGCAAATGGAGTGCTGGTTCAGTGTGGAGCAGCTCACCGGGGATCTTCTCCTTAGACTCACAACAGACCGGGTGGGAGATGGCGTCTGACGTCACATCCGCTGTTGGGGTGACGGCATCCGGTCTTGGAGGCAAACGGTGGGGGAACTCAGCAACTCTGAAGCCTTCAGTAGAAAGAGCAGCTGCAGCAATGAAAGTGGCTCTACGCGTTTCGTCGTACTAGACAACTTCCTCAGGAGCATTCATTGAGGAGAAGATCCCCGGTGAGCTGCTCCACACTGAACCAGCACTCCATTTGCCTCAAGTAAAGCCTTATGTGAACTATGATTATGTACACAATGTGAGTACAATTCCTAAAATTTGTTGTTGTTTATATAAATTTTATGCACGATCGACACTATGGTCTGCCTTTCTTTTGCATGTCTCTGATCCACTCACATCTACTGACGTCTGAGCTGAGGTGCTGATTTCTTATGCTGTAAACCTGGGCTGTTGTTCCTGAAGATCCTGACACCTTTCTACCTGCTGTGTAGATCAATGCTTTTTACCTTTTGACCTGCTGTAAGTAGGCATTGCTATAGAGCCAAGACATACATGTTTTATCCAGATTGAAAAGAACTTATTACACTATTGTATGCATTTATTTTTTATTTTTCATGGTGTATCCCTGCTATCTTCGCTCCCTTCCCATCCCGGACAAGCTACTATTGAAAGGAATCTGTACACATTCCTGGAAGGTTGAGAATTTGATCAGTGATCACCTTGACACATTTTATTTTGAATTTTAATTTTGTGCACTATTTTATCACAGATTGGGTGTGGTTAGCGCCGGTAACAAATCACTTTAAGTTCACTTAGTACATACACTGCAGCATAGACCTGCCAGACACGGCAGTGCTGTGCAAGGAAAGCAGGCACACTCACTATAAAATTAAAGGATTAAATAAATAACTAACTAATGGGATCAACACAGTTAGAGCCAGGAGACTGCTGACACTACATTAAAACAGCTCCAAGTAGGAGACTGACAACATTGCGCGTCCAACGCGCGTTTCCCTCCAGCAAAGGAGCTTCTTCAGGGACAAATTTTAAATCTAAAACATTTTTCATGAACATTTTGTATGAGTATTCTTGCTATGCTTCCGTCTCACGATGATAATAATGATTGTCTGTTTATTAAGTTATTTATTATTGTCATTTTTTTCTGCTTTCTAGTGATCAAATAAGATATATATTTATTAATGAATTCAATTGTCCTACATTTTCTTTTGGCATCTATTCTTCTTTATTATTTATTATTTGTTTTCCTTTTTCTAACTATATATTTACTTTTTTCTAGAATAATATTGTGTTTTACATATGTCCTTTAAACCATATCTATTGTGTCTAGGCGTTTGATGATATACCATTCATATGCCATCTTATGATATTAAAATTAACAAATCAATGGGTTAAATATACATTGAATATTCACTATAGATTTGGACATGTGTATGTTTATGTTTCCACAGTTGATATATATGTGTTATTGATATTTCTTTTGTATGTGATTGGTCTTTTTTATAAATTTTTTACCTGTTTATTCCCTCTATGTGGATCTCTGCCCTCTGAGCATTACGCCCCTTTCCTGTGTTTCATTTCACAGGGAATTTGTGTCCTGGGGGTTTGTGTTTACCTGGACACAGGTGGGCGGTGCTTTTGAGGGTGTAAACCATATAAGAGTTTGATTAAGACCAGTGAAACTACTCTTTGATAAAGCGCACCATGCGAGAGGTTTCTCTTTTTAATTAGTTATGTCCCAATAAATAATTTGTTATTTTTTCTATTAGCCTCCAGTTCTCGTTTTTTCATAGTTGTGATCCAAGTCTTTTCCTTCCTGCTTACTACGTACAGTCAAGCTGGTGGTTTTATTAAATCTACCAGTCTTAAACACTGGCATATTCTGCAAAATGATGATATATTATCTGAAAGTTGCTGTGTACCACCAATGGTGGCATTCAAAAGAGGGAGGAATCTGGCGGATAGCCTGATACATGCAGATAATGAGGGTAACTACAGAACTCCTCATTTTCTGGAGGGTGGCAGACCGGGTAACTTTAGATGCATGAGCTGCTCGGTCTGTAACAGTCTGACTACCGGTAGTCAATTCAGTCACCCCCCAAAGCGGGAGAATCATAAAAATTAAAAATAGACGCCCCACAGCGTGTGCTCCGCTGCTACAGAGACTGGAACAGTGAAAGACATTATTGCTTGGCACGGCGAATTGGCTGTACTGCTGTTCAGCTGAACTGGAGACCTCCTAAGTACTACCTTGAGGCTGAGGGCTGTACTAACAGCTAACCGATTGGAAGACCACCCAGGCCCTACCCCCGAGGCTGAGGGATTGAGAAGGAGAGAGCCACGACATCTCTATTGGCGTCCGTTGGTGCTTGGGTAACATTAACCCTGAAATGATTGTTTTTTCTATCTAAATGTACGCTTAATACTCACCTTTATTTTGTGGTTACTAATATAATTTTTAATGCACTATGAGCGTTGTGCGCTGTGTTTTTTTGTATTTCTGTTTGCTATTAGGGGGTATTTGAGCCATCCCTGGTGCCACAGCTGCAGACGTTCCATATACTCTACGTGTTTAAAGGTCACCTCTTTTTGTACATCACTATATCACCTCACTTTTATTGATTGTAGTAGCGCACTATATCTTTTCACATTTTCTTACTCCAGATAGGGAGACTTTCTTATTGAGACGTGAAGCATTCTGGATACATGCTTTAAATACCAGCAACGGTATGGGTCTTAATGAGCAACAGAATTTAAAATGCTTCCTTAATAGAAGGTAATTTTTTGTCTTTCTACAGGCATATTTGATCTTGCACCATCCATGGACTCTGCACTTACCTATTGGGAAAATTATCCTTTTTGTGTGGTTTTTTTCCCTTCCCTCCCTCCCCCTTTCCCCCCCCCCCTTCCCTGGCTGTGTGTACCCATTTCTGACTAGGTATACACACTAGTATATTCTAAATACTGATGTACTGCATATTCTTATGTGGCATTTCACGGTAACTTTGCAGGATTATACTGATGTCATCAGCAGTATACAGTCACATGTTTTTAATAGTATATTGCTGTATTAGTTTTGTGCACATATGCTTTATGAATATTTTGGTGTGTGGTTTATTTACACTTTCAGGGTGATTTATAGGAGTGTGTCACTCCTCCCTGCTCTGACACTGATCCCATGGCGACGGATACATCTTTGTCCAGCCCTGTGAGTACAGTCTTGATTGGTGCACACCCCCCCCTTCCCCCCGACGGGCGGGTCACGCTGACGTCATCATGGGGGAGTGTTCAGTCTGGGGAGAGGTGTGGCTGTGGCTGCATTCCTCCAAGACAGCTCTATGCTGTATTGCCAGGGATTTAGACCTAGACGTCTGACGTCACTAGGGGGCGCCATATGGTAGCTCTGACATCACTAGGGGGCGCCATATGGTAGCTCTGACGTCACTAGGGGGCGTCAACATCCTGGTTATGTGGCAGAGCGGGGAGAGTATCAGGGGGGTGGTATATATTGTGACTGTTTTCTTGTGTTTGGTAGCCTTCACCTTGAGAAAGGCAGTATTAGACTGCCGAAACGTTGGACTTTATGGCATATTAAACCTCCTTTGAGTAAGACCGTGTGCCTGCTTCTTCTTCTTTGTCCGGCTACAGGAAGGGTCAGGAGACAGGGAGGACAGAGGCAGGAGAAACCCATCTGACTCCGGCCTTGCCTGTCCCTACGAATACAAACATACAACCCCTCACTGAATAACATAGCCCTAATCCCATGTAATAATCCTGGGTGTAAACAAAATAATGGTTTTATGAATATTGTAATGGTTTATTAGGGACCTAGGAGGTGGCTAGTGGTGCTGTTATGTGTATTTTTGTTTATTGTGGGTAGTGGGGGTGGATGAACGGGGTATTGGCCCCAAGGATGGGTGTTTAGGCCTACCGGGTGGGGGGGGGGGGTAGCGGGAGGGGTTAACCCCTTCATTACCTTAGCGGTATTAACCACGAAGTTAAAGAAGAGGTTAAGTCATCCTGCAACCCCCTGGCAAGGCCTAAACACCCACCCAGGGCCAAATACCACCTTCACCCACCCCCGCTACCCACAATAAGCCTGGCACGGGTGTATAACCCCTTCATTGCCTTGGCGGTAATGAAGTTGCCTGTAAATGCATTTTTTATGCATCGGATTCATGCCGGGGGTCTCTGGTGCTGATATTAATGGATATCAGCTCTGGGACACATGCATGTTATTTTCATCGCAGCTTCACCCCACCTTCTTGCCAACTTTTGTGGCGGGACAATTTGGAGAAGAAACAGCAATTTTAAAGTGGCGATCAGCCGCAATAAGCTGATCAGGGCTTATAGAATTGTGCGTGTTTGAAAAACTGGCGATCAGTGCTGAAAAGTGGCTTATCACCGCGCGTCTGCCGATTTTATTTATTTATTTATTTTCCGGCAAAAAAACCCCGGTTATTTTTGCTCTAATCGCCAGCTTCTCTGGGCTTTCTGAATCGCTGTAGGCTTTTTTGGCTATAAACTGGTGATAAGTGGCTTATCGCTGCTTACTGCATGAGGGCCTTAGGGAGGATTTGTTCCTGTAAAGTACACCTAGTTTGGCATAGGATTTGGATGTCAGGGTATCAATGTGCATCCCAAATGTTAAATGGGAGTTGAACTATATGCCCAGATATTTCAAACAAGTAACAGGGGCTAGGATGGTATTAGAGCTGGTTTTTATCTGAAGCTCTGTCATTGGCAGCTTTAGCAATTTAGCTCTGGTCCCAAATACCATTGTTACAGTCTTGTCAGTGTTTAAAATCAGTTTGTTTTGGGAAATCCAGTTTCAAGTCTCAAAAAATCAGATTGAAGTATGTGTTCAAGGTCAGAGAGGCGAGGGCTGCGTGCATATAGGATCAGATCCAAGGCCTCTCACAATAACCTGTTAGGAATATTATTTTCTCATCTATCCGACATAAGTATAAAATATACTCTACCAAGACCCCTAATACAGAGTTACCCACCTTATACGGGAGCAGCTGCCAGACGAGTACAGTAAATGTATCTTATTTCTTTTACCACTGGAGGGCAGCGTGGAGTTGCAAGGAGTGGCGCCCGTAAGGACGACGTGCCAGTTAGGCGGAAGGAGACGCGCACACACTTTTATGTGAAACGGATATTTTTGGGGAGGGATTTAGTAGTCTGAGTGAGAAAATTGATATTTTGTCACAATGGAAAAATGGAAAAATTAACCATTTAAATATGCACAGATTTTATCCCACGTTTGGAAATTAGGGATGTTGCCTAAAAGTCTGAGAATGCATTAAGTGCCACCCACGGGCTTTAATGAAGCAGCATTTGTGGGATAAAGGGAACAGCATCCTGTATAAAGGTATTTTGGGCTCGATATAAATAATTGAAGCCAAAAACTAATATTAAGTAAATTGAGAATGGAAAAATATTCAGCACAAACGTACAGAATGTGATATTCTGAGAGATCTTACAGATGTTATCAAATCCCACAATGAATATATAGAAAATGTCTGTATAGAACGAGTCAAACAAGAATATGCCAATAAAACGTTTAATTGGGAGATACAGGGGCCACAATTCAGGTCAGTTAGCTGGAAGAAGGGAAGCCGGTCAGCCAGAAGAGCAGGTCCTCCGGTCAGCCAGAAGAGCAGGTCAGCCGGTCAGCTCTGAGATCAGCATTACTTATATCCCCTAAACGTTGTCCCCTGCATGTAATGCGCAGAACAGCCTGCACTGCATATACTGTACATGAGATACTTAACCCTTTCTTTTCGCTCGACTCTAATCTGAATGATTTGCTAATTGGTTTGTAATTAGAGAGATATTTGTAGCAGAATCCCATGTATGTTCTTTTTACCTTTTTAGATACCGTTTTGTGTAATAAAAGATATGAGATCAGAGGGGCTTCCTGTTTGCACTCGTGTTTTGGCAGAAGTGTATATGTGACCCTATAAATCTCCCTCACACCCGGCTTGGCAGCGTGACACTAGTGCAATGACCTGGGGAAGAATCACTGAGCTGTTAGCAATAGATACAACGGATAGAAAAGACACTACACATAGGTTGGATTAAAGAGAGTATTTTATTGAAATAATGAATCTCTTTGCTGGTAGGGGCCTGCAGCACATTGCAGAGCAATATAGTAACACGCAGAGCAATGCACTGCAGGCCCCTCCGGCAGCAAAGGAGTGAAGACCAATGCAGGGTGTATAAAGATCTCACTGATAATTCATGCACAAAGGGCAATTTGTTGCTGTGATCCAGAGGAAGGCGAAACATAACCCCTGCTGTGCAATGGGGGAAAAAAATTCCTTCCTGACCCCATTAAATGGCGATCGGAGGGTCCCTGGATCACTGCGCAGTGAGATCAGATGGAGCAGCACAGATCAGCGTTGTTATACACAGGGGCACACTCAGTATATAGAGATGTGGGTGATGGGGCCCTTGTGCCCCTGTGTATAACTCACCTGCTCCCCCATCCCCCTGCATATCTATCCCATTCACCCCTTTTCCTCCCGCATACCTCGCAGGGCCGGCCGGCCATTAGGCGGTCGCCTAGCGCGCAAAGGTCCTAGGGGCGCATTAATAATCATTATTATTTTTTTTCTTATTATTTCTAATTTATTTATCTTTTTTTTAAAATTATTATTCTTTTTTTTTATCCAGTATTTTGGCGCCCTTTTGTTTTTATTTTGCGTCGCGCTGGGGTGCGGTCGCACCCCCTGCAGTCCCGATAGCTACGCCACTGTTTATTTTATTATTTTATTTATCTTGTTATTTTTTATACAACTGGGGCACAAATTTTAAGTTTCGCCTCGGGCGCATGAAACCCGTGCTCCGGCCCTGCTCCTTGTTCTCTCTCACCCTCTCACGCCCAATATCCCTATCTCCCTCTAGTACCTGCCCCTCCCGCAGCCTTCCTGATCTTATCTGCCTCTCCTGCGGTCAAACCAACTTCTCAGGGCCCCTAGAATACCCCTGTATCTACGCCCTGGCTCCTCTGCTACCTGCTCCCGGCTTCTTCTCCGCCTAAAAAAGGTGAAGCAGCAGATCTGTCCGCACCTCTCGTATTCTCCTACCTGCTCCTGGGGTCTTCTCCTCCGCCTAAAAAAGGTGAAGCAGCAGATCCGGCCACACCTGTCGTATGCTCCTTGGTCATCGTACACCACGTCTGCCTCCTCGGCCGCCTTGTAGCCCACCTCATTGTTCCACTTGACGCCCGCTTTTTCGTATGCCTCGTCGTCCGCCTCGTAGCCCGCCTCGTCGTCTGGTGGCACAAAGGGCACCACCTTCGTGCGTGTCCTGACCTGCAGGAGACATGAAGTGTTTGTAACCAGGGACAGTGATACTCTGTATCGCAAGAGCTCCTGTGCCACTTATACCCCCTCCGCAATACCACGTTATACCGCCCTCCACAGGGCAAATACCCGTTATACCCACCTCCCCAGGCCCAGTACCCAGTTATACAACCCTCCCAAGGCCCAGTACCCTGTTATACACCCCTCCCAAGGCCCAGTACCCTGTTATACGCCCCTCCCCAGGCCCAGTACCCTGTTATACACCCCTCCCCAGGCCCAGTACCCTGTTATACACCCCTCCCAAGGCCCAGTACCCTGTTATACACCCCTCCCCAGGCCCAGTACATGTTATACCCACCTCACCAGGCCCAGTACCCGTTATACCCACCTCACCAGGCCCAGCACCCATTATGTACCCCTCCCCAGAAGGTCATATTTCTATTTATCAAAAATACATTGAGTAACCTCTGGTTTTCAGGCATGTCCTAGGGGAGTTATCACAGAGACACAGAAACGTCGCTGAGTTTGGTGAGTAACTCCCTTAACCTCTCAGCAGTTGAATTCCCCATTAGGCGCTTAACACGTTAAAAACAAGCGTTGCTATTTCTCTGCATGAAGTTGCAGGTAATTGGAAGAGTTACACAGTGACGGCTATTTCATCACTCACCTTCTTCTCCCGAAACGGTCTTTTCTGTCTTATTTCCGGCTTCACATCGGATATCCATATCCATTCTTGGCCTCTGATCTGTATGCAAGACAATGCTTTAAGACAGGGTTGCGCAACCTTTTTCCCTGCTCCCCCCTCCCCCCTCCCCACCTTGTCTCCGACGTTCTGATGTAACGACGTCATGTGATATCACGTTGCTATGGCAATGCCACATCATGTGACGCCACGTTGCTGTCGCCAGAAGCCGCCGGAGACAAGGAAAGGGAACTTACAGAGGACTTGCGCGCGATTTCCGGCATTTAATTTAAATGCTGTGGGGAAGAGCGAGGGGCCACTGTAAGCGCCGAGCCCCTCCTCCCAAGAAAATGTCGCGCCCCTCGATTTGCACACCCCTGCTTTAAGAGATATTCTGGGACCCTCCAACTCCTCCATCGGACCCTTCCTCATACTCATATTGACTGACCTTGCAGTGCTCTGCCCTGACTTGCACTGACCTGCTATGATGCCTCTCAAAATACCATGCTAACTCATTCTGAACATACATGTGTCCTTTCTACATGTTACTCAGCTTGTATGGGCCACAGACAGCTTTCCCGGGGTCCAGGACTAGTTTCCACCGGGGACCCTCACCCATGGGTCGGCGACCTTGCGAGAACCCACCCCCCCCCCAACCTGTTTTCTCTTGCACTGCCATAGACTACAACATTTCGGCCTGCTGGTCTTTTTCAGGTAAAGTGGCTAAACCCACTAAATCCAGCAAAGAAAGGCCAGCAGCCAAAACATTGTAGTCTGTGGCACAATAAATTATCTTTTTTTATTCAAATCTGTGTGCCCTTTTCCATCAATCTTATTGTATACATTGGACGAAATGCCGGTCTTCCCTGAGACTAAGGGGCACTGGTAAAAGTATCACTAATTGTTTTTTTTGGTATGCAGCAAATCCCCATCATTTTTGCGTTCTCTTGCTCTGCCCCAATCTGACACACCACCTTGCTCTCTCACCCCCCTCTTACACTCCCCCATCACCCTTCCCTTCCCCAAAGGTTGTCCTTTAATCAGATCTTACCCAAATTGTCTCCATCTCCCTTGGAAATGTTCTGTCTTTAAGCTGTGTGGCTCCTCTTGATCCGAACTTTCTTAGCTGACCCCTTTAGGTTTCGGCTCCGAGGGTCTAAAAAATAAGCGACTCCGAAAAGATGTGAAATATGCACAAGGGTCCTAAAATATTTATCTAATGGGGCTCTGAGGGGGAGACTTAAATACTAGTTAATATAATCTATTTAACTAACAAATATGATCTATTAAACTAAGAAATATAATGTATCAAACTAAATAAATATCTATTAAACTAATAAATAGAATCTATTGTACTAAGAAATATAATCTATTCAACTAAATAAATATAATCTATTTAAAAACAATACAATAAAAAGCTGGAGAAATGATACGTCAACCAAGCCACAGATTTGATGCCAATGAGCGTTGAACTCCTTGCAGATCCACCGTCAGCTGGTTGTGGCAGAAAGTGGTGACATGCAGTAGAACAGAGTGGTTGAGCTGTAACCACGGCAGTCAGGTCAGAAATCAACACAATATTTTTTGAAATTTAGAATGAGAATGTTCAATATGTCACATTCTGGGCTCAGACCCTGAGCCCTGTCACATGTTAGCAGCTTGTGATAATAGAAGATATCCATATACTGGGATGTGATAAGAGACATGAAGGTCATTTTATACTGGGTCCCATAACCTGCTTTATATGAAGTATCATTTTACACTAATTAGTAGAGATGCTACATTTTGAAAAATAGCGCTTTTGGCGACATTGTTCATTTTCTCTACAAATGATAAATGAAAAAGTTGGATAAAACGTTATATGTGTGTGTGCGCGTGCAATATATATATATATATACACATATACATACATACACATATAGTATGTTTATATATATATATCATACTATATGTATATATATTGTCTGTTTTATACACACATACACGTGTGTGTATATGTATGTGTGTGTGTGTGTATATATGTGTGTGCGTGTGTATATATATGGTATAACCCAGAGGTGCGCAAAGTGGAGGGCGGGAGATTTTTCGGGGGGGGGGGGGGGAGGCGCACGGGCGGTTGCAGAGGCCCCGCGCACTTCCTCGAGGCATTAAAATTAAATGCCGGGGGATCGCGTGAGGCCTCTGCAATGCTATTACTTACCTTGACTCTGCCGGCGTCACTCGTGTCCATGGCAACGCGGTGTTAAATTACGCCGCGGGGTCATGTGACGTCACCCTCGTCAAATGCCGCTGCCGGTCACGTGACGCCGCATCAAGGTAAAGGAGGGGGTGGGGGCGCGAGCTCCCCTGGTATAACCAATAAATAATATAGCTGATATAGCAATTTGGTTGTGGCTAGAGAAAGATTATAGTGGCAGTGAGAATTAGTGGCCAGAATTAATAACTAAAAAGTAGCTGTAATAAAATAATAATAAACACTATGCCTAAACACAATAACAGTCCAGAAACTTAGCTCTAATAGCTATGTTATAACTCAATCATAAAAGGATCCAATTCGGGCATCCTCTGGAGTCCTGGCAGCTCTCTTCGGGGAAACAACCACCTCCTCGATAGATACCTAAACAAAAAAAAAGAAGAGAAAGCGCCCGCTCCATGTGTAAATTCGGTTTAACAATTTCATTTCCTGGACAAGATAAAAATAACAAACTCACAAACATCCGTTTGGTAAAAGCGTTGTATGAGACAGGCTCGTGCTCCGTGGTAATCCGGTGGTCAATCCGCAGCTCCAGACTTTGGACGATGACCGGGAAACTCGATAGGCTGCGCCCCTTGCAGTGTGGTCCTCCGGCAATCTGTAGTATGCAGTTGTGATTCCACTCTGTAATTCCGGTGTCTCGCCTTGTTCGCGTACCAACTTCCCTTCCGGCGTCAAGACGGATAGTGTGGCAATAGCAACGAGAAGAATGTACCTACGTGTTTCTTCAGCACACGGCTGATTTCATCAGAGGATAATGCTACAACTCAGTCGTAATGGTTTTATAGTCCTACAGTCCAATTGGTAATGGCATAATAGATCACATATGTTACTGATTTTAGATAATAATAGATTCTTGTATGACACACACACACAAACACATATACATATACATATATATATATATATATATATATATATATATGTATATATATATACATACACACATATATATATTTACACACACATACATATATTTACACACACACATATATATATATATATATATATATATATATATATATATATATATATATATATATATATATATATATATGAAACCAGGTGTCCCACCAAGGAGACAAAAAACAGCACTCAAGGTATATGTGTAGAGGTATAAGTACCGTGTTAGCCGAGCTTCAATAATCATAAAATAATAAAAAAATAATATCATCTATTTATTTTTTTATTTTATATATATATATATATATATATATATATATATATATATATATATATATATATAACAGCAGGCACTTCAAAGGCTCCAAAGAAATAAGTGCTTGTTCAACAAAAATTACAGGAAACCAGGTGTCCCACCAAGGAGACAAAAAACAGCACTCAAGGTATATTGCAAAAGTGTATTTGAAAAAAAGCAGGCACATATAAATCCAACGTTTCGGTCCTGTATAGGGCCTTCCTCACGCCCCTGAGGAAGGTCCTATACAGGACCGAAACGTTGGATTTATATGTGCCTGCTTTTTTTCAAATACACTTTTGCAATATACCTTGAGTGCTGTTTTTTGTCTCCTTGGTGGGACACCTGGTTTCATATATATATATATATATATATATATATATATATATATATATATATATATATATATATATATATATATATATATATATACAAATACAACTGTATGCTCATCTGCATGTCTTAGGCAGGTCTGCAACCCCGCCTTTCCCCATTATCACCCAGCATACAGCACTTCCACTGTAGCAAGGGATTCTGGGAAATGACATGCAAATGAGCACACAGTGTCACTTTTTGCCTCAAAAACCATTTTTAACATGGTTCCCTATAGGCTTAAGCTTGCTGCATGGTCACAGCTTTGAGCACAGCCAGGGTTAAGGTGCATACCCAGAAAACCACCCACAGACAGCTGTTTCGACCTTAATGGGTCTCATCAGTGTGGGGTTGATTTAACTGGGTATGCAAAGAGGCTATGGGATAGGCTATACCATAATACTGAGTTAAGTTATGGTGAGTAAAAAAAGTGACAAAAACCCTCCACAGGAAAGCAAATATGCAAATACAACTGTATGCTCATCTGCATGTCTTAGGCAGGTCTGCAACCCCTCCTTTCCCCATTATCACCAGCATACAGCACTTCCACTGCAGCAAGGGATTCTGGGAAATGACATGCAAAAAAAATATATATATATATATATATATATATATATATATATATATATATATATATAAAATCTTCTTCTCTCTGAAGAAGACCGTTTTAGTCGGAACGCGTTGGAGTGAGAGTCTGTGGAGTGGGACCCCTACCCTTTTCCATGACAGGAGGCCTTGGCTATCTGTAAATTGGCCTCTCACACCTACGCTTTAATGGTGATGTATTTACATCTTTAATACTCGAGCATTTATTGCCTCCATTTCTGCAATTACTATTTTACAACAACAGCTATCTCCTTACGTTATGTGCACAAATCTGCAGTGTGTGTAGAGGTATATGTGCATGCTTGGATCAGAGCTGCTTGTGTGGAGAGGTATATGAGCATGCTTGGATCAGAGCTGCTTGTGTGTAGAGGTATATGTGCATGCTTGGATCAGAGCTGCTTGTGTGTAGAGGTATATGTGCATGCTTGGATCAGAGCTGCTTGTGTGTAGAGGTATATGTGCATGCTTGGATCAGAGCTGCTTGTGTGTAGAGGTATATGTGCATGCTTGGATCAGAGCTGCTTGTGTGTAGAGGTATATGTGCATGCTTGGATCAGAGCTGCTTGTGTGTAGAGGTATATGTGCATGATTGGATCAGAGCTGCTTGTGTGTAGAGGTATATGTGCATGCTTGGATCAGAGCTGCTTGTGTGGAGAGGTATATGTGCATGCTTGGATCAGAGCTGCTTGTGTGTGTAGAGGTATATGTGCATGCTTGGATCAGAGCTGCTTGTGTGTAGAGGTATATGTGCATGCTTGGATCAGAGCTGCTTGTGTGTAGAGGTATATGTGTATGCTTGGATCAGAGCTGCTTGTGTGTAGAGGTATATGTGCATGCTTGGATCAGAGCTGCTTGTGTGTAGAGGTATATGTGCATGCTTGGATCAGAGCTGCTTGTGTGTAGAGGTATATGTGCATGCTTGGATCAGAGCTGCTTGTGTGTAGAGGTATATGCGCATGCTTGGATCAGAGCTGCTTGTGTGGAGAGGTATATGTGCATGATTGGATCAGAGCTGCTTGTGTGTAGAGGTATATGCGCATGCTTGGATCAGAGCTGCTTGTGTGTAGAGGTATATGTGCATGATTGGATCAGAGCTGCTTGTGTGGAGAGGTATATGTGCATGCTTGGATCAGAGCTGGAGTGTGTGTAGAGGTATATGTGCATGCTTGGATCAGAGCTGCTTGTGTGTAGAGGTATATGTGCATGCTTGGATCAGAGCTGCTTGTGTGTAGAGGTATATGTGCATGCTTGGATCAGAGCTGCTTGTGTGGAGAGGTATATGTGCATGCTTGGATCAGAGCTGCTTGTGTGGAGAGGTATATGTGCATGCTTGGATCAGAGCTGCTTGTGTGTAGAGGTATATGTGCATGATTGGATCAGAGCTGCTTGTGTGGAGAGGTATATGTGCATGCGTGGATCAGAGCTGCAGTGTGTGTAGAGGTATATGTGCATGCGTGGATCAGAGCTGCAGTGTGTGTAGAGGTATATGTGCATGCTTGGATCAGAGCTGCTTGTGTGTAGAGGTATATGTGCATGCTTGGATCAGAGCTGCTTGTGCTGGTGATTACTTTTGGTGTTCTTTGCCTCACGGAATACATGTTTGGTAGATGTGAGTCCCCCTCCTCTTTTATCAATTTTTCTTCCCTTGTTTTTAACCCACAGTAATACATTTGTATTGTTATCACTTTCTTGGCATGCCCGTGTGCTTCTTCATAAGGATGCTTTTTTCGTTGTAATACTGTACATATCCATTATCCTTTAGCACCACTGTCCATTGTTATTATATTATAAATCAAGACAGTTTCTGGGCAACAGTGACGCACTGTGTTGATGCGGTATACTTTGTGTCACATATATATATATATATATATATATATATATATATAAAATCAAAAAATAAATAGACTATACCGTTCTGTGGCTAACGAAATGCTTTTATTTGTGCGAGCTTTCGAGATACGCTGATCTCTTCTTCTGGCGGTGTTACAATGAATGAAGCAAGCAAAGGGTATACTTAAAAACAGTGTCTCTTGGAATGTTATCTGTGCTTGTCCCTTCTCCCCCCCCCCCTTGTGTGAATGTGATTTATGGCTAGAGGTGTTAAATGGTTCCTGAAAGTTAGTGATGTAAGAGTGTGTGTGTGTGTGTGTGTGTGTGTGTGTGTGTGTGTATCTGTGTGAATATAAATGAATGGAGAGCCCACAGTTTATACAGTGCTTTACAAAAGGTGTGTGTGTGGAGTGGGAGTTAATATAAATTGTGTGGGTAGGTGTGGAAATGTGAGAGATTGTAGCAAAACTAAAAGTGTGTGTAGATACTATGTGGTCCCTATTGGTGTATAGGGATGGAAAAACAAGGAGTATTTGTATGTGTAAGAGACAGCTGTGTGTGCATACATATAGCACAGTATGTACAGACATGGCCTTTAGCGCTCATGGGAAGAGAGTTCACTTGTGTCAGTAATGACTCATAAAATTTCGATCTCTGTTTAGGCCACCGCTAAGTGTCCCGAACAGTTGCATATATTTCTATTCGTGCAACCATCTCTATTTCGGTGTTTTAAGATTAACTTTGAGTATGGCAACCCCCAGATCGTCCATCTTATGGACAGAGTCAGAGAAATGTTCGCCGACAGGACTGTCTCTTGTTCCGCGTGTGATGCTGTGCGATGCAGGTTCATTCTCTTGTTTAGCCCCTGCCCCGTCTCACCTATGTAGTAGCAGCCCCCTGGACATTTCATGCACATGATGAGGAACACGACATTGCTGGAGGAACAGGTGAACCTTCCTCTGATTTTGTATTCCCGATTCCTGTGTGGTATTTGTATTGTGTCCGCTGTGTAGAGTATTGCGCAGGTTTTGCATCTTGCGTCCTGGCCTGGCATATATATAATTATATATATATATATTCCACAGAAGCAGCCGGCACTCCAGTTGCATGTAGAAAAAATTGGGTGCTTGTCCCATAAAGCAATAATAAACCACACGATTCCGTTTGAAGCACGAGATCAGGAGACAGCACTCTGGTAAGTTTGATCACAAGTTTTTGTACTGAAAAAGACACATAAACCGACGTGTCACGACAGGTGACTCTGCGCGTATTCTGACAGGCCGAGATGGCGTTTGCAGGGAGCTCGGGCGGTGGTAACATCTCTGCGGTGGCGCGGTCCGGATCCCAATACGTTCGCCGCGGAACCCGCTCTGGGCTTCAGTGTAAGTCTCCGTCTCCCCCTGACAGCCTCAGGCAGCTGTTTAGCTATATTTTTAGCCAATCCAGGATTCCTTTATCCCGTTTTATTGAACACTGTCTTCCTTTTTATTATTTTATATACCGTTTGTCATGTTGTTTATAGATTTAGTTTCATTTAGTTATATTTGATTATTCATGTGGTTTGTGTTCATTGTAACCGAACCCGGATCTGTGACGCATATGTACTGAGGTGGGGTTGGATCCCCTCGGTTATTTCTTGTTTTATTAATAAATAATTTACTATATTTTAATCTCTGGTGCGCATTGTGTGCATTTTTCTTCTTGTCTGCACAGTGCTTCAGATTCTGCATCTGAAAAAATGCCGGTGGATCGGGATGTGAGGTAGGGAAGTGACGTCCGCGCCGGAACGTTATTGCCACGCCTCCAAATATTCATTGCCACGCCCCCAAATCGCGCCCGCTGCATACCCTGCAAAGCCATTAAATAGCTCAGGCTTCAGCAAGTGTATTGCAGCGTGTGTGCGCCTTCCCTCCGTCTGAAATACTATAGACCAGGCCTGCACAACTCGTAAAGCGAGAAGGGCCAAAATGCTCCAAGGAAAAAAAATTTGGGCCGCACGGGTAAAATCATCATCATCATCTCTCCTCCAGCACCTCTCATCATCATCCTCATATCTCCCCCAGAACCCCTCACTATCAACCTTTGCGATACTCCCCATCTATCTCTCATACCCCCATCTCTCCCCCTCACCCACACATAATACTCCCTCTCCACAAACACACAATACCCCACTGCACACCACACACATCCCACGCCCCCTGCACCTCACATCCTTCTACCCCCCTGCACCTCACATCACTCTCCCCCCCTGCACCTCACATCACTCTCCCCCCCTGCACCTCACACCACTCTCCCCCCCTGCACCTCCCATCTCTCCCCCCTGCACCTCACATCACTCTTCCCCCCTGCACCTCACATCACTCTTCCCCCCTGCACCTCACATCACTCTTCCCCCCTGCACCTCACATCACTCTTCCCCCCTGCACCTCACATCACTCCCCCCCATAACCTCACATCACTCCCCCCCCTGAACCTCACACCACTCTCCCCCCCCTGCACCTCACATAACTCTCCCCCCCTGCAACTCACATCACTCTCCCCCCCTGCAACTCACATCACTCTCCCCCCTGTACCTCCAATCACCCCCCCTGCACCTCCAATCACCCCCCCTACACCTCCAACAACCCTCCCCTGCACCTCCAATAACCCCCCCTGCACATCCAACAACCCTCCCCTGCACCTCCAAAGACCCCCCCTGCACCTCCAATGACCCCCCCTGCACCTCCAATAACCCCCCCTGCACCTCCAATAACCCCCCGCACCTCCAATGACCCCCACACCTCCAATCACCCCCCCTGCACCTCAATCACCCCCCTGCACCTCCAACCACCCCCCCTGAACCTCCAATCACCCCCCCTGAACCTCCAATGATCCCCCCTGCACCTCCAATGATCCCCCCTGCACCTCCAATCACCCCCCCCTGCACCTCCAATCACCCCCCCCGCTGCACCTCCAATCACCCCCCCTGCACCTCCAATCACCCCCCTCTGCACCTCCAATCACCCCCCCTGCACCTCCAATCACCCCCCCCTGCACCTCCAATCACCCCCCCCTGCACCTCCAATCACCCCTGCACCTCACCCCCTACACCTCACCTCCCCTGCACCTCACCTCAATGCACCTCACCTCAATGCACCTCACATCACCCCCGGGACCGCGGTGAATCGCTGCCATTTTTTTTTTTGAAGGTTTTTTTTTTTAAGTTTTTTTTTTTTTAAATCTCATTGCGGGCCGCACAGAGAGGCCGGGCGGGCCGCACAGAGAGGCCGGGCGGGCCGCACAGAGAGGCCGGGCGGGCCGCACAGAGAGGCCGGGCGGGCCGTACAGAGGGGGCCGCACAGAGAGGCGGGGCGGGCCGCACAGAGAGGCCGGGCGGGCCGCACAGAGAGGCGGGGCGGGCCGCACAGAGAGGCCGGGCGGGCCGCACAGAGAGGCCGGGCGGGCCGTACAGAGGGGGCCGCACAGAGAGGCGGGGCGGGCCGCACAGAGAGGCGGGGCGGGCCGCACAGAGAGGCGGGGCGGGCCGCACAGAGAGGCGGGGCGGGCCGCACAGAGAGGCGGGGCGGGCCGCACAGAGAGGCGGGGCGGGCCGCACAGAGAGGCGGGGCGGGCCGCACAGAGAGGCGGGGCGGGCCGCACAGAGAGGCGGGGCGGGCCGCACAGAGAGGCGGGGCGGGCCGCACAGAGAGGCGGGGCGGGCCGCACAGAGAGGCGGGGCGGGCCGCACAGAGAGGCCGGGCGGGCCGCACAGAGAGGCGGGGCGGGCCGCACAGAGAGGCGGGGCGGGCCGCACAGAGAGGCGGGGCGGGCCGCACAGAGAGGCGGGGCGGGCCGCACAGAGAGGCCGGGCGGGCCGCACAGAGAGGCCGGGCGGGCCGCACAGAGAGGCCGGGCGGGCCGCACAGAGAGGCCGGGCGGGCCGCACAGAGAGGCCGGGCGGGCCGTACAGAGGGGGCCGCACAGAGAGGCGGGGCGGGCCGCACAGAGAGGCGGGGCGGGCCGCACAGAGAGGCCGGTCGGGCCGTACAGAGAGGCGGGGCGGGCCGCACAGAGAGGCCGGTCGGGCCGTACAGAGAGGCGGGGCGGGCCGCACAGAGAGGCGGGGCGGGCCGCACAGAGAGGCCGGGCGGGCCGCACAGAGAGGCCGGGCGGGCCGCACAGAGAGGCCGGGCGGGCCGTACAGAGGGGGCCGCACAGAGAGGCGGGGCGGGCCGCACAGAGAGGCGGGGCGGCCCGCACAGAGAGGCCGGTCGGGCCGTACAGAGAGGCCGGGCGGGCCGCACAGAGAGGCGGGGCGGGCCGCACAGAGAGGCCGGTCGGGCCGTACAGAGAGGCGGGGTGGGCCGCACAGAGAGGCGGGGCGGGCCGCACAGAGAGGCGGGGCGGGCCGCACAGAGAGGCGGGGCGGGCCGCACAGAGAGGCGGGGCGGGCCGCACAGAGAGGCGGGGCGGGCCGCACAGAGAGGCGGGGCGGGCCGCACAGAGAGGCGGGGCGGGCCGCACAGAGAGGCCGGGCAGGCCGCACAGAGAGGCCGGGCAGGCCGTACAGAGGGGGCCGCACAGAGAGGCGGGGCGGGCCGCACAGAGAGGCGGGGCGGGCCGCACAGAGAGGCCGGGCGGGCCGCACAGAGAGGCGGGGCGGGCCGCACAGAGAGGCGGGGCGGGCCGCACAGAGAGGCCGGGCGGGCCGCACAGAGAGGCCGGGCGGGCCGCACAGAGAGGCGGGGCGGGCCGCACAGAGAGGCCGGGCGGGCCGCACAGAGAGGCCGGGCGGGCCGCACAGAGAGGCGGGGCGGGCCGCACAGAGAGGCCGGGCGGGCCGCACAGAGAGGCCGGGCGGGCCGCACAGAGAGGCGGGGCGGGCCGCACAGAGAGGCGGGGCGGGCCGCACAGAGAGGCGGGGCGGGCCGCACAGAGAGGCGGGGCGGGCCGCACAGAGAGGCGGGGCGGGCCGCACAGAGAGGCGGGGCGGGCCGCACAGAGAGGCGGGGCGGGCCGCACAGAGAGGCCGGGCGGGCCGCACAGAGAGGCGGGGCGGGCCGCACAGAGAGGCCGGGCAGGCCGCACAGAGAGGCCGGGCGGGCCGTACAGAGGGGGCCGCACAGAGAGGCGGGGCGGGCCGCACAGAGAGGCGGGGCGGGCCGCACAGAGAGGCGGGGCGGGCCGCACAGAGAGGCGGGGCGGGCCGCACAGAGAGGCGGGGCGGGCCGCACAGAGAGGCGGGGCGGGCCGCACAGAGAGGCCGGGCGGGCCGCACAGAGAGGCCGGGCGGGCCGCACAGAGAGGCGGGGAGGGCCGCACAGAGAGGCCGGGCGGGCCGCACAGAGAGGCGGGGCGGGCCGCACAGAGAGGCCGGGCAGGCCGCACAGAGAGGCCGGGCGGGCCGTACAGAGGGGGCCGCACAGAGAGGCGGGGCGGGCCGCACAGAGAGGCGGGGCGGGCCGCACAGAGAGGCGGGGCGGGCCGCACAGAGAGGCGGGGCGGGCCGCACAGAGAGGCGGGGCGGGCCGCACAGAGAGGCCGGGCGGGCCGCACAGAGAGGCCGGGCGGGCCGTACAGAGGGGGCCGCACAGAGAGGCGGGGCGGGCCGCACAGAGAGGCCGGGCGGGCCGCACAGAGAGGCGGGGCGGGCCGCACAGAGAGGCCGGGCGGGCCGCACAGAGAGGCCGGGCGGGCCGCACAGAGAGGCGGGGCGGGCCGCACAGAGAGGCCGGGCGGGCCGCACAGAGAGGCCGGGCGGGCCGCACAGAGAGGCCGGGCGGGCCGCACAGAGAGGCCGGGCGGGCCGCACAGAGAGGCCGGGCGGGCCGCACAGAGAGGCCGGGCGGGCCGCACAGAGAGGCGGGGCGGGCCGCACAGAGAGGCCGGGCGGGCCGCACAGAGAGGCCGGGCGGGCCGCACAGAGAGGCCGGGCGGGCCGCACAGAGAGGCCGGGCGGGCCGCACAGAGAGGCCGGGCGGGCCGCACAGAGAGGCCGGGCGGGCCGCACAGAGAGGCCGGGCGGGCCGCATGCGGCCCGCGGCCGTTATGTTGTGCAGGCCTGCTATAGACGCAGCCTTATCGACGCTTACTGAATAGGCCACTGTGTCTCTGTCTCTCTCTGTCTCTCTCTGTGTCTCTGTGTGTCTCTCAAATCAAAATCAGCTTTGTTGGCATGACAAAAGAACATTTCAGTATTGCCAAAGCGTGAGTAATAGGGGGTGTGGGACAATGATTACACGAATACTAGGGGGTACGGTTTAATGGTTATACAGTACATTACTTTTGTCTCTCTCTCATTCTCTGTCTCTCTCTCATTCTCTGTCTCTCTCTCATTCTCATTCTCTGTCTCTCTCTCATTCTCTGTCTCTCTCTCATTCTCTGTCTCTCTCTCTCATTCTCTGTCTCTCTCTCTCATTCTCTGTCTCTCTCTCTCATTCTCTGTCTCTCTCTCTCATTCTCTGTCTCTCTCTCTCATTCTCTGTCTCTCTCTCTCATTCTCTGTCTCTCTCTCTCATTCTCTGTCTCTCTCTCATTCTCTGTCTCTCTCTCTCATTCTCTGTCTCTCTCTCTCATTCTCTGTCTCTCTCTCTCATTCTCTGTCTCTCTCTCTCATTCTCTGTCTCTCTCTCATTCTCTGTCTCTCTCTCTCATCCCTGTATGATAGGTATGTTCCAACTCTATTTTTTGCTCTTCTTTTCCGTTTGAGAGGAGGGAGTCCCTCACCTCTTCAGCCACACACCAGGAACGCTGGATTGCTTACAGACGCTCGGAGAGGCAGATACAGTCGTGGATTGCAGGCACTGATTTATCTGGTAAGTACCGCAAACATGCTTGAACAAGGGCCGTAGACATTTTATTTGATGGTTTAGATTACCATTGTCTGTGGTTGTTAGTTATTGGTATTACAGTTTTTTGATGTTGTTACGAATCAAATACATTTTGAAGTAGTAATCCCCTCCGAACTGGGCATTCCTGGCCAATAATGTCCTGGCTGTAAGAGTTGAAGGGCCCAAGCAAAGCCCCCACCTCTATACACACTAACACTGCAGGGGCATCAGAGTGTCTCGTTGTCATGGCAACAGGAGGTGTCACGTGATGTAATTTGTTTAATAAATTATTTTTTAAGGTGTCCCGGTTTTTCATTTTCGAAATCTGGTCACCCTATTCATCAAGCAGAAAAAGTGAAGAAACAATTGTAGTTTTGCTAATGGACGTCATTTTGGCATATCATTAGCTTTGAGGATACCCATTAATATGAAGAAAAGTAACAGCCATTCCCAATGTAGCCCCCCTTCCCTGGGCCAATCGCAGATCGGGCCCCCTCCTCTGTACTAGGGCCTGGCTACGTGTCTGAGTGTGGTGCATACCTGCTGGCAACAGGGGGGCCTGAGTCTCCCGCGATGGTATGGGGGATGATAGGATCAGGTTTCTGGGGTGAATGCCTTCGTCTCATTTAATGGTGCAGCACCTCCATCTCTGAGCCCCAGGAATACGGGTGGAATCCTTCCAGAGAGTCGTCCCCCCCCCCCCCCCCCCGGGGATGAGAGATTCCAGTCTCACACTGTATATCTTTAAAAGCAGCCGCAGCTCTTTATTCACAGCAGCAGAATAGCAGCAACAAGACTGTCAATCAGGTACAGGGTGTCTTCCTCCACACAGGACTGCTCTCCCTCAGGATGGTCTCTGTGTCCCTGCCACCACCCCAGGTCAAGGGCACCCAGGGTGGGGCTAGCTCTTCCCTCGCCCCCTAAACAGGGTGAGAGGAATTGGTCCACCTCCCTAAGTAAGGTTGCATCAGCTCTACTCAGAGGCTGATGGCTCCCCTTCTCCAACGGCCAATTGATATAGGCTCTCTCTGTCACCCTGGGCCAGCCAGGTGACAGACTCAGCAGACTCTAACTCTGGACTGAACTCTTAACTCTGACACACACTTCTACTAAATAGGAAGTGCACTGCTCTTTATGATATTGGCAGGCACTGCCCCTGTGTCTCTGCCTTCCACACAGGGTCAGGTACCAATTTCAGGAATGTCCCGTTATTAGCGTAAACACAACAGAGTTCCATGGATCTAGCATTAAGACTGTAAGCTCTGCAGGCCAGGGATTTCCTTTCCTATTGTCTGATTTTGTTTGTTGCACTTATTGTACTATAATTCCCTGTACTGTATTGCCTCTCTTATAAAGCGCTATATAAATAAAGATTTCCATACATAATATATCTTAATGCATCTTAAGACACCTTAGAGTTCCCTCTATAAGACACTTTATGGTCCACTCAAGTGAATAGTCTGTAAGGAGTCTAAGGCTGCGTCCATAGAAGGACAAGCAGCGCTGAGGCGTGCGGACGCTCCGCGCTGAGCCCCTGCATCCTCAATGAGGATGCCTTGAGAGGGGGCTCATGCGAGCGTCCGCGGGCGTGCTCAGGCTTTGGAGTTTTCAGCCGAGCGCCAAGCTGTTTTTCAGCGCGCTGTCGGCTGAAAACATCCAATCAGCCTTAAGCAGCGTCAACGTCACGGCGCCGTGACATTGACGTCAGTGCATCGCGGGCGATTGGCCCAGCGACGTCACTGCCCCGCCTCCAACCACCTCCCCCCGGCTCCCTTCGCGCACGCTGGCTCCGTGGAATCGGGCTGACTTAAGCAGGCGAGCCTCAGCGTTAGCGCGCAACCGCTCTCCCCACCCCTCTATTGTCCGAGCCTTAGTTACTGTACAGCATTGTAAAGTGCCTTGCTGGCCTAGTACAATTTAGTAAATATCCTAAACAATGTTGTCTTAGGCAAAATGTTGCTGATCTTTGCTCTAAAAATGACTATGAACTAAAGAGAAATAACAATCTCCCTTGTGAGCACATTCACATGTCTCAGACAGGTCTGCAACCCTGCTTTTCACCATTATCCCATACAGCTTCCACTGCAGCCAGGGACTCTGGGAAATGACATGCAAATGAGCACAGTGTCACCTTTTGCTTCAAATCTATTTTAAATGAAATTAGCCTTGTACTTCTGGTGGAGAGAGTAGGGGTTTGCTGCTTTATACGTTACATATTATTAAATGTTAACATCAAACAAATATTGTCATTATGTTTGGTGCTACTTATTTCTTTTTCATTAGGATTTATTTATTCATCTTTCATTATTATTATTTACTAGCTGAGAGACCCGGCGTTGCCCGGGATGTAAATGCGTAATAGGTAGTATTATTTATAACTCGTGGAACAATAGGTGAGTATTTGTTGTAAAGGTTTCGGGGGGGGGGAGAAAGGGGAGCGGGGGGGGGGGAGAAAGGGGAGCGAGGGGGGGAGAAAGGGGAGCGGGGGGGGGGAGAAAGGGGAGCGGGGGGGGGAGAAAGGGGAGCGGGGGGGGGAGAAAGGGAAACGGGGGGGGAGAAAGGGGAGCGGGGGGGGGGAGAAAGGGGAGGGGGGGGGGTGGGAGAAAGGGGAGCGGGGGGGGAGAAAGGGGAGCGGGGGGGAGAAAGGGGAGCGGGGGGGAGAAATGGGAGCGGGGGGGAGAAAGGGGAGCGGGGGGGGAGAAAGGGGAGCGGGGGGGGAGAAAGGGGAGCGGGGGGGGGGAGAAAGGGGAGCGGGGGGGGAGAAAGGGGAGCGGGGGGGGAGAAAGGGGAGCGGGGGGGGGAGAAAGGGGAGCGGGGGGGGGAGAAAGGGGAGCGGGGGGGGGGAGAAAGGGGAGCGGGGGGGGAGAAAGGGGAGCGGGGGGGGAGAAAGGGGAGCGGGGGGGGGGAGAAAGGGGAGCGGGGGGGGGAGAAAGGGGAGCGGGGGGGGAGAAAGGGGAGCGGGGGGGGGGGAGAAAGGGGAGCGGGGGGGGGAGAAAGGGGAGCGGGGGGGAGAAAGGGGAGCGGGGGGGGGGGGAAGGGGAGTGGGGGGGGGGAAAGGGGAGTGGGGGGGGTGGAGAGCGGTGGGCATATGTATTGTCATAATTTATGTATGGGCATTTCCCCCCCCCCCCCGTTCCCCGTGACTCCCCCCCCCCGTTCCCTGTGACTCGCGCTCCCCCCCCCCGGCGGCCGCTTGGTCCCCCGATGTGCCGTCCTGCTGAGTGAGGCGTGCAGGCGGCTGCAGGAAGCGCCCTGTGTGGGCCTAAGACTCATGCTCCCCCCCCCCCCGGCGCCCGCTCGATGTGGCGTCTGGCTGAGCGGCGGTAGGAAGCGCCCTGTGTGGGCCTGAGGCTGAGGCGGGACGCGCAGTGGGCTTGAGGCTGAGGCGGGACGCGCAGTGGGCCTGAGGCTGAGGCGGGACGCGCAGTGGGCCTGAGGCTGAGGCGGGACGCGCAGTGGGCCTGAGGCTGAGGCGGGACGCGCAGTGGGCCTGAGGCTGAGGCGGGACGCACAGTGACTTACCTGAGCGGGTGGTAGCGCCGGGGAGGTAAGGGAGCGGCTGGGGTAGGAGGGCCGCGCTTCCCGTCCGGAGCCAGTGCAGGATGGCGCACGTGAGGGGGGGGGAGGGGGGCGGACAGAGGGTGTGTGTGTGTGTATAGAGCTGCTGTGTTGTGTGTGTGTGTGTGTGTGTATAGAGCTGCTGTGTTGTGTGTGTGTGTGTATAGAGCTGCTGTGTTGTGTGTGTGTGTGTGTGTATAGAGCTGCTGTGTTGTGTGTGTGTGTGTGTGTATAGAGCTGCTGTGTTGTGTGTGTGTGTGTGTGTGTGTGTGTGTGTGTATAGAGCTGCTGTGTTGTGTGTGTGTGTGTATAGAGCTGCTGTGTTGTGTGTGTGTGTGTGTGTGTATAGAGCTGCTGTGTTGTGTGTGTGTGTGTGTGTGTGTGTGTGTGTATAGAGCTGCTGTGTTGTGTGTGTGTGTGTGTGTGTGTGTGTGTGTGTATAGAGCTGCTGTGTTGTGTGTGTGTGTGTGTGTGTGTATAGAGCTGCTGTGTTGTGTGTGTGTGTGTGTGTGTATAGAGCTGCTGTGTTGTGTGTGTGTGTGTGTGTGTATAGAGCTGCTGTGTTGTGTGTGTGTGTGTGTGTGTGTGTGTATAGAGCTGCTGTGTTGTGTTGTGTGTGTGTGTGTGTGTATAGAGCTGCTGTGTTGTGTGTGTGTGTGTGTATAGAGCTGCTGTGTTGTGTGTGTGTGTGTGTATAGAGCTGCTGTGTTGTGTGTGTGTGTGTGTATAGAGCTGCTGTGTTGTGTGTGTGTGTGTGTGTGTATAGAGCTGCTGTGTTGTGTGTGTGTGTGTGTGTGTATAGAGCTGCTGTGTTGTGTGTGTGTGTGTGTGTGTATAGAGCTGCTGTGTTGTGTGTGTGTGTGTGTGTGTGTGTATAGAGCTGCTGTGTTGTGTGTGTGTGTGTGTGTGTATAGAGCTGCTGTGTTGTGTGTGTGTGTGTGTGTATAGAGCTGCTGTGTTGTGTGTGTGTGTGTGTGTGTATAGAGCTGCTGTGTTGTGTGTGTGTGTGTGTGTATAGAGCTGCTGTGTTGTGTGTGTGTGTATAGAGCTGCTGTGTTGTGTGTGTGTGTGTGTATAGAGCTGCTGTGTTGTGTGTGTGTGTGTGTGTGTGTGTATAGAGCTGCTGTGTTGTGTGTGTGTGGGCCGTCACTCCGCCTCAGGCCAATGAGAGGTGTGCGGGGGCGGGCGACCCAAGGGACCAATGAGATTTCCCCTAGGGACACCGGACATCCAGGCAGGCAAACATACAGTGCTTTCACTAATATAGTATAAGATTAACTTTATTATATTTGTTGTTGTCATTATTATTATTGTTTACTGTTAGCTGGAGTATGGCTCACCCAAGAACCACTTTCCCCTGTATGGGGGTCAGACATAGTGCAGACTTGACCCCTGACATTTATAAAAAGATGTTGGAATATGTGACACTGCTGCTTAATAAACACAAACACAGGCGCGCCATGTATTGTTCTGACATTGGTTTATTACACAGAGACACGTCTTTATAGAGGGTTGTCACACTAACAGCCTGGAAGGGGTTAATGCAGGGTCACCAGCCCAGCCCCCCTGTCCTATGATTGGTTGCTGCTCTCGTACAGTAGCCGCGATTGGTCCCCTGTCAATGTCAGAAAAGGCGCGCCAGTTTTGCTGTCTCCATGGCGACCATGGCGGCCGCCGGAGATCGGCCTGCAGCGCGGCCCGGCTTCCAGGTTACCTCCCCGCCGGTGAAGATGTTAGCGGGGCGGCTGAGGGAATGCGTGCGGCGGCGGCCCGGTTCCTTCTGGCTGGAGAAAGGAGCCGGCGGGCTGGAGGTGGGCCTGGTGTGGATGCAGGGCCGGGTGCTGCACGTACGGCCCGAGCGCGGCGTCACCGTGCGGCTGAGCGACGACACTCACACCTTCACCGTGTGCGGGGCTGACCGGGTGCCCAAGGGCAAGCCCTACCTGCAGCCAGGTAACCGGGGGGTCCGCACGCCCTGCCTGCAGCCAGGTAACCGGGGGGGTCCGCAAGCCCTGCCTGCAGCCAGGTAACCGGGGGGTCCGCAAGCCCTGCCTGCAGCCCGGTAACCGAGGGGTCCGCAAGCCCTGCCTGCAGCCCGGTAACCGGGGGGTCCGCAAGCCCTGCCTGCAGCCAGGTAACCGGGGGGTCAGCAAGCCCTGCCTGCAGCCAGGTAACCGGGGGGGTCAGCAAGCCCTGCCTGCAGCCAGGTAACCGGGGGGGGTCCGCAAGCCCTGCCTGCAGCCAGGTAACCGGGGGTCCGCAAGCCCTGCCTGCAGCCAGGTAACCGGGGGGGTCCGCAAGCCCTGCCTGCAGCCAGGTAACCGGGGGGGGTCAGCAAGCCCTGCCTGCAGCCAGGTAACCGGGGGGGGTCCGCAAGCCCTGCCTGCAGCCAGGTAACCGGGGGTCCGCAAGCCCTGCCTGCAGCCAGGTAACCGGGGGGTCCGCAAGCCCTGCCTGCAGCCAAGTAACCGGGGGGTCCGCAAGCCCTGCCTGCAGCCACGTAACTGGGGGGTCCGCAAGCCCTGCCTGCAGCCAGGTAACCGGGGGGTCCGCAAGCCCTGCCTGCAGCCACGTAATCGGGGGGTCCGCAAGACCTGCCTGCAGCCAGGTAACCGGGGGGTCCGCAAGCCCTGCCAGCAGCCAGGTAACCGGGGGTCCGCAAGCCCTGCCTTCAGCCACGTATTTGGGGGGTCCGCAAGCCCTGCCTGCAGCCAGGTAACCGGGGGGGTCCGCAAGCCCTGCCAGCAGCCAGGTAACCGGGGGGTCCGCAAGCCCTGCCTGCAGCCAGGTAACCGGGGGGTCCGCAAGCCCTGCCTGCAGCCAGGTAACCGGGGGGTCCGCGCGTGGCTATCACTGTCCTGCCTCACACGGGAGGAGGGCGCCATGATTTCTTCTCCCGCCCCCTAAACAGCAACACCAGCCTCTCACCCTCTCACGTCACCTAGATAGAAGCCAGGCAGATCACACTGGTTTTCTATGAATCGCAACTGATTTTAAAGTCCTGTTTATATCAGCAGTCAGGTCTGATATAAAACAGTAGTAATGTTTCCACCGCCAGTGTATGCAGCGCTGTACATAGAATGTTTGCAGGCGCGAGCCGCTACCCCATAGAGCTTACAATCTATGTCTGAAGCACTTATTCCCATGATCTGTTATTTGTAATTTATATGATTGTCACATGTATTACTGCTGGGAAGCGCTATGTACATTTAATGGCGCTATATAAAAAAAGACATTTGTAGCCCTTTTTCTGACACTCTAAGCGACTTCGGGTAACTGCGCGCACCTGCGGCTCCAGGAGATCTGAGCCTCCGCTAGCTGGGAGCCTGGGGTAACACTTATTAGCGCAGCGCCTCCACTTACCCAGGATCACCGTCATGTAAGATTCCCCTGGGCAAGAAACACACCGATACAATGCGTGCAACCAACTTTACTATGTGCAATAATAAACTTATACTCTATATGAACCGTGGCAATAACCCAATATGCATACACTTATCTTATAACACTATACTTATACTCTATCATACCCTAACACCGCTAACGGATAATGTCCTTCTAACATCAGTGGCTCGGCCACACCCCTAGGGAATATTGTCCTGTACAATAGTGGCTCAGCCACGCTCTTATGAGTGTCTCTATCCCGTCACCGCGTGCCCCACACACCGTGTCCGTGTAATAGTACGATAGCGGTGTGTACTCGCTAGTGTCTCCCTATAGTTATGCCTAAGGCGGGATCAGCGCCTGTTGACCGGTGTTGGTGCACTTGACGTATCTACTACCTTCCGGTCACGGCGGTGACCGGTAATACTTGGAAAAGGATCAGCCGAATCCTTGCTTGTCTGGGATGTCCGCAGTGCAGCTGTCTGGTCCCAAGCAGCTCACCAGCAAACCTGCTCCGCACGCTTGTCCCTAACTGTGTACACAGTAAGGTGACTGATCGCTAGCACTATGGCCGTCCCTGCAGCACAGCAGCACACTGTGACTCAGGGGTTTCTCCTAAGGGCCTGCGGGGTAATGCTAGCCTATGCAGGCGGGTCACGGACCCCCTGCACGCATACACCCTCCTCCTTTACCTTCCAGATCCCCTCTGACTAGCCTCTCCCCCACGCTTCCCTTTCCTCCTCCCGTAATTCTAGCCTTCCGATTGGCTCCTCAAGTCAGGTGACTGCCCAGGAGCTCATGGGAGTTGTAGTTCCTCAGCTGAGCTTCTCTGCCTTGAGCTGCACAGACTCACAGCTATTGCATCAGCGCAGACCTCCACATGACTCTCCTGAACAGTCAAAACACCAACTGAACACACATATGAGGCTCCTACCACATCCCTACACATACATCTATTATTTGGTGCCTGCGGCACAGGGAGATAACGTGACTTGCTCAAGGTCACAAGGTATGGGGGGGGGGGATTGAGTGAGTGTGTGTGTGGGGGGGGATTGAGTGTGTTTGTGTGTGGGGGGGTGTGTGTTTGTGTGTGGGGGGGGTGTGTGTTTGTGTGTGGGGGGGATTGTGTGTGTTGGGGGGGGGAGATTGAGTGTGTGGGGGGGATTTTGTGTGTGTGGGGGGGGGGGGATTGTGTGGGTGGGGGATTGAGTGTGTGTGGGGGGGATTGAGTGTGTGTGGGGGGGGTTGAGTGTGTGTGTGTGGGGGGGTTGAGTGTGTGTGTGGGGGGGGGGGTTGAGTGTGTGTGTGGGGGGGGGGTTGAGTGTGTGTGTGGGGGGGGGGGTTGAGTGTGTGTGTGGGGGGGGGGTTGAGTGTGTGTGGGGGGGGGGGTTGAGTGTGTGTGTGGGGGGGGAGGTTGAGTGTGTGTGTGGGGGGTGGGTTGAGTGTGTGTGGGGGGGGATTGTGTGTGTGTGGGGGGATTGAGTGTGTGTGTGTGTGTGTGGGGGGGATTGAGTGTGTGTGTGGGGGGGGGATTGAGTGTGTGTGTGTGTGGGGGGGTTGAGTGTGTGGGGGGGGGATTGAGTGTGGGGGCGGGGATTGAGTGTGTGTGTGGGGGGGGGTTGAGTGTGTATGTGTGTGGGGGGGATTGTGTGTGTGTGGGGGGGGGGTTGAGTGTGATTGGGGGGATTGAGTGTGTGCGTGGGGGGATTGAGTGTGTGTGTGTGGGGGGGGGAATTGAGAGTGTGTGTGTGTGGGGGGGGATTGTGTGTATGGGGGGGGATTGAGTGTATGTTTGTGTGGGGGGGATTGAGTGTGTGTGTGTGGGGGGGATTGAGTGTGTGCGGGGGGGATTGTGTATGGGGGGGGATTGAGTGTGTTTGTGTGTGGGGGGGGGTGTGTTTGTGTGTGGGGGGATTGTGTGTGTGTGGGGGGATTGAGTGTGTGTGTGTGTGTGTGTGTGGGGATTGTGTGTGGGGATTGTGTGTGTGTGTGTGTGTGGGGGGGGGGGGGAGTGTGTGTGTGTGTGGGGGGGGATTGTGTGTGTGTGTATGTGGTGTGTATGTGGTGATTGATTGAGAGAGAGAGTGTGTGTTGTATTGCAGTGGTGCGCAAACTGGTGGGGGGCAATAAGGCGCAAGATTTAGGGGGGCGCAGGCGACGTGCGGCGAAATCTGGGTGCGCGGGCCGGCAGACGCTTTGCGCGGGAGGACGAAAAAGCTGTACGCGATGGGCGGCCAATAAGATGTGCACGGGCGGGCAGCCGAAGATGTGTGCGGGTGGCTGAACAAGATAGTGCAGGTGGCGGCCTCGTGATGGTGTGTGCGCACACGCGCAGGGGCTTCGGGGGTACGGGGAGGAGCACGCCCGAGCACGGTGAAGTCAAACGCCCCTCCCGGTGTCTGCCCTGCAATAGCGCTGTGTTCCTGCTCTCCTCCGCTGGCAACCTGCTTCGCTGCGATCCTCTGCGAGGGAAAGGGTCGGCTGCCACTATATCAATCACACTATGAATGTACAGAAATAATAAAAAAAAAGTGAAAACATTGAAAACGGAAAAATAATAAATAATAATAATGTAGGTAGGAGTGTGGATGACAATGGGGATAGCAAGACAAAGAGCAGGGAGGGGAAGGTAGAAACAAAAGGGGGGATAGGGAAGGGAGGTAGCAAAGAGGTGGATGAATGCCCCCCAAAAGTATTGCCTTTGTGCACGTACGCTCTCCCAAGCTCGGCGCTTGGGGAGACAAACAAAATTGACTTTGAAGTGCGCTCAGCAGAAGTCAATGCACACACACAGCTACACACACACACACAGCCACACACACACACACACACATACAGCCACACACAGACACACACACACACACACACACAAACACACACAAATAGCCCCGATCCACGCTTGCAAAATGATGCAGGACACCCTGCGCTCATGCTTGGAGAGTTGGTGATGTCACCGCTCTCAGCGGCAGCGTGGACGCAGCCTAATTTTGCAAGCGCGAGCTGTTGAAATATGTAAGTATTTATAGACATATTTGGATTTATATTGTATACCGTTTAATAAAGGTTTTTTTTTTTTTTCATGTGATTTTGATTACGTCAGGCAGGGGGGGCCCGAGAAATTTTATGGATGAAGAGGGGGGCTCGGCATAAAAGGTTTGCTCACCCCTGCACTAAGCTGCGCTTTCAGCTCATAGACCTCACATTATAAACGTGTAATTATAGTCTCACCTTAATGTAGTGTAAAAGAAAATGATGTACAGATTTGGTCGCATCTATTAACGCAGGTTAACGGTGGCAGAACGTTAACGCAGCTCTATTTAAACAAATGGCACAGCGCTATATTTCTTAAATGGGTGCAATTTATTGCATTATTTGTGTAATCTTATCAGGTGGTACAGGCATACCCCGCATTCACGTACACAATGGGACCGGAGCATGTATGTAAAGTGAAAATGTACTTAAAGTGAAGCACTCCCTTTTCCCCACTTATCGATGCATGTACTGTACTGCAATCCTCATATACGCGCATAACTGATGTAAATAACACATGTGTAACAGTCTCTACAGTCTCCCCGCTTGCGCACAGCTTCGGTACAGGTAGGGAGCCGGTATTGCTGTTCAGGACGTGCTGACAGGCGCATGCGCGAGCTGCCGTTTGCCTATTGGGTGATATGTCCTTACTCGCGAGTGTCCTTAAACCGGGGTATGCTTGTACACTTGTACAGGAAATCCTAAAGTTGATGTCCCTGGGGCAGCTGAGGGATTTTCACCCATTCAGTCCTGGAGGGTCCTGCGCCCCCCTCCTGCATTTCCTAATCATGTGTTCGCTCCTTAGGCCTCGGATATTTTATTTATTTATAAAATGTTTTACCAGGAAGGAAGCAATACTTGAAAATGAGGTAACTCTCAATGTATGTCCTGGGCACAGAGTTATGATGACAGATACATGGTTACAAATCCATAGTTACATTAAGTGAACAGGGTATACATTATATACAAGACATTGCATGCACAGTTAGAGATAATATATATATTATAGGCGCATGTAACCGTTACAGACCAGATTAAAATGTGAGACAGCCTTCGTTTTGAAAGAACTTAGACTGGTAGCATCTGCAAGAGTCTCTGGTAGGTTGTTCCAGTTTTGGGGTGCACGGTAAGGCCGTGATTATACCCGAAGCGGCGGAGCGCAGAACGTTGTGCGCCACCAAAACAAATAAAAGTTTTCCTATGAGCGCACGCTAAGAATGGGTGACCAAGTGCGCAAATTTTCGAACAGATCCAAGAATTTTATTTTCTGGAGCGATGGCCGCGTCATGTGAGCGGTTCAGCCAATGAGCGTGAACCACTCACGTGACATCATGGCCTCGCCTCCCGATGCCTCCTGCCTGCAGTGCAAGTTTCGGGCAGCGCATCGCACGGAGGTAGCGCGCGTGTCCCGCCGCCGGTGGTATAATGAAGGCCTATGAGGAGGAGCGTCCGGATACTTTGTTGAACCTTAGGACCATGAGCAGTCTGTTGGAGTCTGATCTCAGATGATAAGTGCTGACGTGGTAGGGGTGAGGAGCTTGTTCAGATAGGTGGGTAGCTTGCCTAGAAAGTATTTGAATACACAGACCCCCACCAACGCGGCTCGAAACGCATTGGTGGGGGTCTGTATACCCCGTAATGTAGCTGTATTTTTTTGTGGTTTCCATTAAAATAGTCTTTTTTTATGGGCACACGCTCTCCTGGATTTCATTCAACCTTTTTTTACTTTCCTGAGTATTAGTGCCTGCTTTTTCCTTTTGCTTCGTGTCAAGTCATCCAGAAAAAACGGAAGCACGCCCCCTACTGTGAAAGAAGAAACCTGGACAGCCAAAAGGACATTACCAACTCTAACTGTGAGTTATTTTATCACAAGCACATTCTCCATTCTGACATTATATGCTGGGACACTTTATTGTGTGGCCCCTTACTACAGTGCTCGTGGGGGCCCTAGCCCACTAGTCAGATTACAATGGAGCAGTGATTAATACATGATTGTTCTGTGTCCTATGGATTGGCTATCCCTTATCCATTATCCAGGGGCTTTTCATTTCGGGAATCATTATATACATTTATTGAACGTTACAATTTTTGTACTACATATTTTGAGGCTTTTTTTCAGAGCACCACACATTTTTTCCATTTTTCTATGAAAAGTGGAAAGGCAGGGGACACTTTAACTTTCACATGTTATAATGCCTGGCCCCTGGCTTATGGTGCCAGGTAGCTGCCAGGGGCTCACCGTTCCAGTGGTAACCTTTATTGTATAGCCTGGTTACCCCCTTTATCGTATAGCCTGGCACCCCCTTTGGAGGGAAGTATTATCGAAATGGGGGGGTCCCAGAGTTGAAATGAATGCGGTTCAGCTTGGGGAGACACTCTGCTTCAATCCTGTTTTAAATTTTTTTTTTTTATAAAAAGCGTGTGACTTGCTCCTTCAGAATACTGATTTTCATGTTCAGTTAAAGCCTTAACAAGAAAAAAATGGGTGTATATAGCGCTAAAAAATCTTGTGCAGTGACAATAATGTTATAATGTGATAGTGCACACAATAAAATATAAATATATAATAATAAACTTAGGCTGCCAGGTGATACCAACTCCAAGACAGGTTGGAAAAACAAGACAAATAATAAACAATACAGACCGGCGCCAATTAGTCCAAGGTGATACTAATGTCCAGCACTGAAAGAGTCTCAGAATAGTAGATAGCTGCAGTAGTATCTTCACAGCTTGTCTTCAATGATTGGACTCCATATGTATGTGCATGGGAGAAAAAATAGACAAAGAAAACATATCATAGTGCAGTATGCAAACAACCAAACATGCAGGACAAACAGGACAAGACAAACACTACATAAAACAGGCTCACCCCCTGAAGAAGTGCGCATGCGCACGAAACGCGTTGGGCAGATTTGCATTTTGAGTGTGGCAGAGGACTGGTAGTGACTGCGGGAGCCTTGCAGCCAAGTGAAAGGAAATTCGGCGATTGCACCCGCCTCCTAGCAGCGGATTTCCGGATTGAGCTTGACAGACAGCACCAGGAGCTCCACGAGATCCGTCAAGCCGCGTGGTGTGACGTGCTTCTGGTCACGGAGAGAGAGAGATCCCTGGAGGTCTGAGGACTGAAAAAACGGAGCTGCTGCCGGTTACCATCTATCCTTACACCCCTGCTTATGTCCTGTGGCAGTACTGTAAGTAGGATTCCGGTTTTTACCCACCGGATCCCACGTGTGCTACCTCATCATTTTCATTTTAATTGTGTTAATAAATACTTTATTGTAGGATTAGTCAGCCTTGCCTGTTTTATGTAGTGTTTGTCTTGTCCTGTTTGTCCTGCATGTTTGGTTGTTTGCATACTGCACTATGATATGTTTTCTTTGTCTATTTTTTCTCCCATGCACATACATATGGAGTCCAATCATTGAAGACAAGCTGTGAAGATACTACTGCAGCTATCTACTATTCTGAGACTCTTTCAGTGCTGGACATTAGTATCACCTTGGACTAATTGGCGCCGGTCTGTATTGTTTATTATCGGTTAAAGCCTTACTTCACAAATGTAGTAAAGTGCTTTAAAACATTTTTTTGATTTCAACCTTCCCCAGCGATCGCATCTGTCTATCTAAACCTTGTGTCGCCCTGCTCCTTACTTCCCTTCTCCTTTCCCACTCAACCTGTCTTCACCAACCTACTAACACTTCTCTACCTCCTTTGATACCTAACCTACCAAGTCCTACTTCACGTCCCCCTTCACTCCACTTCCAGTCACCACTCCCACTATCTAACTTGCACATTTCTATAGCTTTCTGATTTCCTCACTTCTCCACATTTATTCTTCTTTCTTTCTAGCTCCCTACTTCCTCTCCTCCTTGCTCTCCCCTCTACCACTTCCTTACTACTTGCTGCATCCCTACCCCACTTTAAATTCAAGTCTACTTCCTTACTCCTTCTTATAGTATTGTCTCCTTAAATGTCTCCACTTCGGCTTATTTCCTCTCATCTACTTGCTTTTATCCTCTTACTAACTCCCTCTCTATCACTCACCCTGCCCTTACTCGCTTAATGGTTCTGCCGCTACGGCGCTATACTAATTCCCTTCCTGTATGTCTTTCTATTCTTCCCAGACTCAAAATTCAAAAAGCCCGCGTCGGGCCGGTGAGATGACTAATCCAGGCCTGCGCGGGTCATCCGGCGCATTCTGGACGCCTTGATGGGCTTACGGCTGTCCTTGGTCTTGCTGGTGACGTCATCTGGTCGCGCCGGTGGGAGCTGGTTCCGCGCCACCTCCAAGATGGCGCCGCTCCTTCCGGGGCACAGCTGTGATGCGTATCCGGGGGGCGGCCATTTTGGAAGACGTCTCTCACCAGTGCGGAGGTGCGTGCGCCCGCTCCTGTTTCCCGCTCACCGCTCTCTTCCTGCTACTGTGGATTCCCGCCTTCTAGAGCTGCTTCGCCATCTTGTGTCGGGGGCCGCCATCATCAGAAAGGTAGGCCGCAAATTTTCTCACCAGGGATTCAGTTTCAGCGCAGGTTGCTTGATCACTGGACATCTGTAGTTGGGGTGTCGGGGATCACCGCTCTTTCACTCGGGGGTGAGTTTCTTTATTTGGTGACAGCTTCACCGTGGCCGGGGACCAGACCTCAAGTAGGGGGACGAGAACTGGAGGAGAAGCAAAGAAACACAGGTTGCTGAGGCCATGACACCGAGGGATTAGCCTGATACACTACAGGGGTGAACAAAGCCGGGACAGACTCTGGTTATGCATAGTATATGTTAGGTTTTATTAATTCAAGCTCAGGAAGAGCGAGGCAGGAGTGGGGGGGAGTGACCTGCTTCAAAAATCCGCATGGGCCACGCACTAGGGGGGAGGAGGGTGGATCTCCTGGGCCCTAGTGAAGTCCTTTGTGACTGGACGCGGTGGGTGAATGAACTTCATCCCACGTTTCCTCCGGACGGTTGGAGAGGAGTCCAGCTTCCCAAAGGCGGTGATAGAATTCTACTGTCTTTTGTCTTGTCTAGTGTTTGTTGTGTGTCCCCAGGTGTACCCTCTTGTGTGCTCCCCCTTGTGTATTGCTGTAGGTGGTGAAGTGAGGTATTGCAGTTCGAGAAGAAGAGGAGGTCGGGATTGTGGTCCAGGTGCATCAATCAAGAACAGATATCGGCAGCAAAGTCATCTCATACTTTTAAATGAGTAAGGAACTCAGGCTAGTATCACATAACATTAAGGGGTTTAACAGCCCGGTTAAACGCAGAATCGCCTTCCGAGATTATAAGCGTAAAGGGGCAGAAATTCTGTTTCTGCAAGAAACACACTTCTCTCAAGACAACTACCCCAAATTCCTGGATAAGGACTACCCGACACACTTTTTGTCTTCCGCGAAAGTCAAAAAAAAAGGGGTGGCCATACTAATTCATAAAAGAATACCGTTCGTACCCGATAGGACTTTCAAAGATAAAGAGGGCAGATTCCTCATAGTAAGAGGTGCAATCCAAGGGTTCCCAATTACTCTAGCAACAATATATGCCCCTAATGAGACGGCCCCCGTTTTTTTCTCTACCTTCTTTGGGAAACTCAACAAAGTGGCCAGAGGTAATATCATTGTCGCTGGAGACTTGAACAGGGCACTACGGGAGGACCTTGACAGATGTTCATCCACTAATATTACACACAGATCTGACATACTAACAATTAAAAAAGGGTTACGTGACTGCCAACTACTCGACATCTGGAGGGAACAACACCAGAGACTGAGAGAATACACCTTCTACTCACACCCACATGACACATATAGCAGGATAGATTACTTCCTTGTATCCAACAGAATGGTCCCTGGGGTCTCTCGCACCGAGATCCATGATATTTCATGGTCAGACCATGCATCTATAGAGCTGCGGTGCACACTAATCCCACTAGACAGACCTAGAGCGAACTGGAAACTAAACGAAATCTTGCTGAAAATCCCAGCCCTACAGGTGGAAATTGGGGAAAAGCTCACACAATACTTCGAGGAGAATGAGGGGAGTGTGGCTACGCACTCCAGACTGTGGGAGGCCCATAAGGCTACCCTCAGGGGGGTCATTATGAATCTGGCCGCTAAACGGAAAAGAGAACGGGAGGGAAAAATTTTGAAGCTAGAGGAACAGCTAGCAGAGCTTTCCTCCCTCCACAAAAAAATAAGAATGCCCACACGTTAACTCAAATACTAGCCACTAAAACTAGTCTTAACCTCCTCCTCTCCGCCCAGGCCGAGAAGGAATTGACCTGGTCCAAGCGGAAATTTTATGAAAAAGCTAACAAGCCTGACACACTACTTGCCAATAAGCTAAAAAAACAAGCTTCCAAACTATCACATTCACGCAATTCGAAACCAAGATGGGGACCTTACCTCCATCCCAGCGAACATAGCAGAGGAATTCAAAAAGTATTACGAAATATTATACAATGGAGATAAGGTAACCCATAATCCGAAAACAAAGGAGGATTTACGGACCTTCTTAATAGAGGCACATTTACCCATTTTGAAGAGATGCGAAAGGGAGGCACTCCAGTCGGACTTCACGATGGAGGAACTCTCTGGGGTCATCAAAGCACTAAAACCGGCTAAAGCCCCAGGGCCAGATGGCTTTTCGAACTTATATTACAATAAATATTTAAAAATTCTAGCCCCCCACATGTTAAAGTTATTCAATGAAATCTTAGCAGGGGCCTCATTCCCAGCACAAATGCTCCAAGCCTCAATATCGGTGATCCATAAACCCGGAAAGGACCCGGCAGACTGTAAGAGCTACCGGCCCATTTCACTGATTAACTTGGACCTCAAAATATACTCTAAACTTATAGCCAACAGGGTGGGTAGTGTTCTTCCCGGGTTAATTCACACGGATCAAGTAGGGTTTATCGGAGGTAGACAAGCGGCAGATAACACCAGGAGAATTATTGACCTAATTGATCTGGCCCAAAAAGAAAAAATTCACTCCATGGTGTTAAGTCTGGACGCTGAAAAAGCCTTCGATAGAATAGATTGGCCCTACCTATCGGAAACACTGAGAGCATTTGGCTTTGAGGGACGCCTCCTGCAGGCCATCCTGGCGTTGTATAAAAACCCAACAGCAAGAGTGAGATATCAAGGTTTCCCCTCAGAACAGTTTGAAATCAAAAGCGGAACACGTCAAGGATGCCCGCTGTCGCCACTACTGTTCGCCTTATGTATAGAGCCTTTGGCGGCACACATCAGAAATAACCCAGATATCTCTGGTATCCCTGTGGGAGACCAAATGCACAAAGCCGCTCTATATGCGGACGATGTCATTCTCACAATAGCCAAATCTCTCACATCTCTCCCAAATGTATTCAACATACTGGGCAAATTTAACCAAATTTCGGGATTTAAGATCAATCAGTCTAAATCAGAAGCCCTCAATATTAATCTACCAAAAGAAGTTGAAAAACTGATTGACCTCAATTTTCAGTTCAAATGGCAACCCTCCGCTATCAAATATTTAGGGGTTTATCTCACAAGGGAGTACAAAACTTTATATAAAGCAAATTTCCCCAAGATCATAAAGACGCTGGGGGAGGATCTCCGAACCTGGATGAAGGGGAGCATCTCATGGATTGGGAGGATACATAGCGTGAAAATGAATCTCCTCCCAAAGATGCTATATCTTTTCCAGAGTCTCCCTATCCCTTTGGTGCAGGCGGACATCCTCTCCCTCCAGTCAAAAATTATAAAATTTATTTGGAACGGGAAAAACCCAAGAATTGCTAAAGGAATATTAAAACGTCCCATTCATCCTGCGGAGGGTGAGCGGTGCCTTGCTTGCAGGCCTACTATAAAGCAGCCCAATTAGGGCAGATTTTCCAATGGCACACAGACCCAAGCCTACGGAGATGGGTTGAGTTGGAGAAGAGATGCTGTGCACCAATTGAAATCCGAAATTTAATCTGGCTACCCAGAGAAGGGGTACGCAAGATGAACAATCCCCTGCAGACCATGGTCAATTCATTATAAGTTTGGGAGGCCACGAAATTCAAATGTAATTTGACTACCAAAACATCATTAATGACACCAATAGTGGGCAACCCAGACTTCGCTCCGGACCTGAATAGCAAAAATTTCTTGATATGGACTCAGAAGGGCTTCTCCCGTCTAAAAGATCTGGAGGGCATAACGACCATACAAACATTTGACCAAATTAAATCCTCTAAGAATATCCCAAACAAATTTTTTAGGTACCTCCAGATCAGAGATTTCTACAATAAAACGCCAATTCGACCGGCGCGAACAAATTTTGAGCAGCTGTGTTCCAGAGATACGGACACAAGGGGACTCACATCTAGAATGTACAGGGAAGTGATCTGCCAGAAGTCGCCCATTGACAATAGACTGAGTTACATGAGACACTGGGAATCAGACCTAGGAGAGACTTTAGAGGACGACGAATGGGACAGAATTATACAGGCGGCGGCGAAAAGCTCAATCTGCACCACATTAAAGGAGAACGCATATAAAGTCCTTATGAGGTGGTATTACACTCCGACGCGCTTAGCGAAATTTGTAAAAGGCTACTCCCCTCTCCGCCCTAAACAGTGTGGGGAAGCAGCTGACCTCCGACATATGTTGTGGTCTTGCACTAAGGGGGCCCCTATTTGGGAACAAATCAGAGATTGGATTCAGCGGATTCTCGATTTGGAGATCCCCCTGGACCCGTGGCTGTTCCTATTGGGCATGCGGATCCAGGGTCTGTCAAATGCGTCGCATAAATTAATCGCGCATTTTGCTACAGCCACAAGATGTGAGATCGCAGCATTATGGAAACAGCAGGAGATACCAATTATCCCTAAGATCAAAAACAGAATTTGGCATGTCTGCCGGATGGAACAATTAACGAGTTTAGTTAATGACTCCGGCACAAATGTTCTAAAGGTCTGGGATCCATGGTTGACCCAGGTAGACATCCCAGGAGTGGACGCCACCTCAATCTTGCACTAATTAAACTAGGTGCGTTCTCCTTTAAGGGCAGATTAGACAACACGACTCAGCGACGCACAGTTAGCAGACCTTCATGTAGTCATAGAATAGGGAAAAACAAATAAAAGAAAGAAACCTCAGAAGAACCTGTCCCAGTTAAAACCCTTAGCTATTGCTTAAAAGGTTGAACAAGAGATATCTAAAAAACTGCACCAGAGCCTGGCAACCTACCACCTCCCTCCCCCCCCCCTAACCTCTTTCCCTGTCCCCTTGTCAAGTTCGTCTGGTCTTGTTTGTAAAGTGTTAAGTGGATGTGTCTTCGAGGCGTCATTACATGTGTTTAACAAAACTGGAAATGTAATAATGGGCTGTGGAACATTGGCTGTATTTGTACTTTCCAATAAAAATTTAAAGTTGAAAAAAAACAAAAACATTTTTTTATATTGCATTGAGTAATGGAAACCCAGGACAGTGTTGGTGCTAGCTAGATATAAACACTCCAGACATGTACCAATCTTTAAACCCTTGGGTATTTAATGTTGGTACAGATAAGAAGCATGGCTTACTCCAACCCGTTTACCCTGTGGTCAAAATATTAGTACAGCTCAACCCCGTTATAGCGCAATCTGCTATAGCGCGAATCCGCTTTTAATGCTGTCTGAGCGTGGCTCCCGATTTAAAAACATCTCCAAGGTTTTATTTTTATATAATATTCAATGCATTATTGCTAACAGACACACGCTGATACACATATATACACACACCCCTACACCATGCGGGAATTGAACCCATGATCTTTCATATGCTGGTGCAATTCTCTAGCTGCTACACCACAGTATTGGTGTGATGAATCTGACTCTATAAACAAACGTAACATCTACTGCACAGTGCAGTCCATGGGTGATCAGGGTTCAATTCCCGCATGTGTATTATATAAAATGTATTCACTGTTGGGCTGTCATTGATCAGAGAAGGGTCATGTGACCCTCCTGCGCTCACTAGTCAGTCAAATTGAAAGCTTGGGAGAGCGTATGTAAGCACCTCGGAGCCTGATGAAGTGGAGAGAGCTGCAGATGCCGGGTAAGTCCTCGCAGAACCGTTCTTCCTGATTGCGCCGACCATTTCGCGATCCTGGTTATAACGTGCTCATTATGTGGACCAAGAGCACCGCGTTATAACGGGATTCAGCTGTATTAAGGGTTTCATATTTTTTTTTTTCATTTACAAACCTACTTTACATCCCTATCATTAAAAAAAATATATATATATATATATATATATACACACACACACACACACACACACACACACACACACACACACACACACAGTTAGGTCCGGAAATAATTGGACACTGACAGAATTTTCATAATTTTGGCTCTGTACGCCACCACAATGGATTTGAAATGAAACAACTGAGATGCAATAGAAGTGTAGACTTTCAGCTTTAATTCAAGGGGTTGAACAAAAATATCGTATGAAACGTTTAGGAATTGCAACCATTTTCATACACAGTCCCCTTATTTCAGGGGCTCAAATGTAATTGGACAAATTAACACAATCATAAATAAAATGTTAATTTTTAATACTTTGTCGAGAATCCTTTGCAGGCAATGACTGAAGTCTGGAACGCATGGACATCACCAAACGCTGGGTTTCCTCCTTTGTGATGCTTTGCCAGGCCTTTACTGCAGCTGTCTTCAGTTGTTGTTTGTTCGTGAGTCTTTCTGCATTAAGTTTTGTCTTCAGCAAGTGAAATGCATGCTCGATCGGGTTGAGATCAGGTGATTGACTCGGCCATTGCAGAATATTTCACTTCTTTGCCTTAAAAACATCCTGGGTTTCTTTCGCAGTATGTTTTGGGTCATTGTCCATCTGTAAAGTGAAGCGCCGTCCAATCAACTTCACTGAATTTGGCTGAATCTGAGCAGACAATATATCCCTATACACTTCAGAATTCATCCGGCTGCTTCTGTCTTCGTTCACATCATCAAAAACCACTAGTGACCCAGTGCCATTGTAAACCATGCATGCCCATGCCATCACTGCCTCCACCGTGTTTTTCAGATGATGTGGTACACAGCAACTCTCTTTTTTAGATGTCCTCATTACACAGACTAATGGGGAGTTACATACTGATCTTTTTAGAAAGGATACATACAGAAATGCCATTTTAAGGGCAGATAACCATCATCCTCCTTCTCTTATTGATGCATTACCTTTTTCACAGAAAGTCCGGGTCTGCAAAATCACGAGCAGGAAGGATAATATTGAACCAGCTATTGGAGAACTACGTAGTAGATTCCTGGCTAGGGGATATCCTCCTGCTGTGTTAGACCGGGCACTGGATAAAGAGGTAAGTGCTACCAAAAATAAGAAGGAGGACAGGCTTGTATTTACCACTACGTACAGTCATAAGCGAAGCAGAGGAAAAGACCTCCCAGCCCGACGCTACAAGCCTGGTAGACAGCGTGTATCACGCGCAGGCTGTATTAACCCCCAGCACATCGGAGACCAACCATGTAGGAATAAGCACTGTAGCTGTGATGAATCCTTGATCACATTGAACGGGAAAACACTGGACACGATGGGCCCTTGGTCCCTCTAAGGATTCATTTTGCTGGGGGTTAATACAGCATGCGCGTGATACACGCTATCTACCAGGATTGTAACATTGGGCTGGGAGGTCTTTTCCTCTGCTTCGCATATTGCTGGTTTGGCCACGGCTGCTCAGCCTGGAATTAAGACTTTCATTATTGACATTATAAGAAGAGGCTTATACCCCGTGAATATGTATGTAATCACTTAATTGGTGATTTGAGAACTGGAGTGCTATCGTTATTTTTTTTTCTAACCATTTATTTATTTATTTTTTGTGGCATCTATTTATTCACATTTTTTCTTTCTGTGGAACATTTTTTTTTATTTCTCTGGAGTGAGTATTCGTGCTATTCCTATCCTGTGTGTTTTTTATTATGGAAGATTATGTAGAAGTGGAGGATGAGGAAGGGGTTACTGATACCTATGCCTTTAACTGTGGAGACACTCACCGTCAGAGGAGGGCAGAGTCAGTTTTTGATGAAGGTGCTAATTTCATCTGTGAAGAGCCTGCTGACTTAATTACCCACTTCCTTACATTGGAAAAACTGTTATCACAGGACATTAGGTATTGGTGGGACATTACCACTCTTGAGAACTATGCTAGAGTTAAAAGGATTCCGTGAGGCTTACGCTTGAAAAAGGTACCGTCCTTTGGCTTTATTAATAAAGATTTTGAGAATGACTGGAAAGCCATATTAGATCATTGCTCATTTAAGCTAATCAAATTGATCATTAAGTATAAGCTAAATTAAAAAAAAGAAAGTGAGAGCCAATGTGAAAGTCCTACAGGATAAATTGAAAGGTTGCAGAAAAATGGAGAATTTTATTAAATATGACCAAACACTTTTAAGCAACGTGGGTGCTATGGAAAAGTCTCTAATGATTAAGAAACAACAAAAGTTTGATAGGGACAAGATAGACTATGAGAAGCAGCAAGTTTATATATGGCAACGCTACACTACAAACGCACAAAAGCCACAACCAAAATCTGGTTCTAAATATCAGAATAATAAAAAACAAGGTGACTCCAAGAACCCGAATAAATCCATCCTAAAACGCCATGGAAACGCTTCCAGTTTTGAGTCAGATGGTTCTGACTATGAGAGTCGTTCACTAGGCGTTTCCTTTTGTGATGATGATGATAATTGGCGAGTTAGATCTACCTCCCCTGAAACCGACTCTTCACAAAAATCTGTTATGATGCCCTCTCGGAAAGAAGATAAACCTTCATACTCCTTGTTTCAAAAGGAGTCAAAAAACGAAAGAGGACAAGGAGATCATCAAAGAAGAGAAGGGGGGAGGGGGATCCGGGGGATCGAGCAAAAGAAAGAAATATGCATAGGAGAAGTTGTGGATAATGTTATCAACATTTCACATAAGACTCTTACAGATGACCAGATTGCGGTTCTAAATAGAGGTTTAAATTTTGCCCCATACCAAGATTTTAATTTATTCAATACCATCATTGATCTCCAAAAATTAATTCGCAAATTGTCTCTTAAAAAATATTTTAATAGAAAAAAGGGACAACAGAGGTTCCACTATATTCCACTGATAGAGGTCTAGCTGAGAATGTTGATGGTATTGATGTTTCAATGGAGAATTTGGATTTGCATTCATTTCGTGAACAATGTGCTTTATCAGATCTTAGAGATCTTTATGATGAACAAAATCAGGATTTGGAGCCTGAGATCCCTTCCTCATTCAGCTTCTTTGGGCAATTACACTTAGGTCTTAAGAAGAAATCAACCTTTTGCCCTCATATTTTTAACAATCATAATATTAAGACCTTTGAGAAGCTGGTTGAGAGGGATCTCAGGTTATTGGCTAGGGGTATTGTACCCCGGGGGGTTCCCTCTTTAAATAAAACGAATCTGTCAGATATTGACTTCCAGGAGATGATTGCCCTCAGGGAAGATAGGTCTATTACAATCAAAAAGGCTGATAAGGGAGGGGCCATTGTGGTGCCCTCTTCTTCAGATTATCAGGCAGAGGCACTTAGATTACTTGAGGATGTTGAATCTTATACAAAATTGACATGATCCCACATGTGAGTTTTTACACCTTTTGAAAGAGATTCTTGAAGAAGGAAAGGCCCTATTTGTACTTAACACAAAGGAATATGTGTTTCTCTACAATGCCTCACCTATTGTGCCCATCTTCCACCATCTCCCAAAGATCCATAAGTCACTTGTCCGCCCTCCTGGGCGGCCCATTGTGGCCAGTATTGGATCTTTGGGAGATGGGTTATCACGCTACAGTACATTGATGGTTTTTTACAGCCACTGGTAAAAAATCTGCCTTCTTTTCTGAGAGATTCTATGGATCTTTTATCCGCTATAAAAAATGTTATGATAGAAAAAATTAAACTAAACATATACTAAGCGCTTAACCTATTAGCCTAACTTAACAATACACGATAATGATGGATAAGTGCTCTAAATGTTGGAATTCCCTTACAAAGATACAACAATAAACTAGTGAATTCTACAGACTAATATAACAAACTGAGAAGACGGCTGCCTAAGGATTGAAAAACCACAAACCTATCCACAAGGTAAGTACAACAATAGCTTAAAAACAAAAATAAAACAAACAATGAAAGAAAACAGAAATAGTCCTTGGCGCACTATCTGGTATATAAACCTGCAGAAAAATGAAGTCCAAAGATCTTGGTAGTGAGGATTGTTGGTCCGGAATCCAATCGTACTCAAAGTCCTCTGAGGTGGTGGAATCAGATTTGTGCGAATGATGCTTTAATGCATGCCAGACCAATATGATTGGGTTCAAAGCAGGATCTTAATGAATGTTGCAGATGTGTTTTGGGGTCAATGTCTTGGAAGGACTGGTGACCACTCCAGATGTGAAGTATTCAGAAATGTTACGTTCTTCCCTCTGAGCAATAATGACCTTCTGTATGTAGACTCTCTAATATGAGGAAAAAGCCTTAATGGACTGGTCATGCACAGCTGCATCTAAAGACTTAGTAAACAATTATTTGGAAGTCTGACTCCTCCTCCCTGTCAGACTTCCAAATAATTGTTTACTAAGTCTTTAGATGCAGCTGTGCATGACCAGTCCATTAAGGCTTTTTCCTCATATTAGAGAGTCTACATACAGAAGGTCATTATTGCTCAGAGGGAAGAACGTAACATTTCTGAATACTTCACATCTGGAGTGGTCACCAGTCCTTCCAAGACATTGACCCCAAAACACATCTGCAACATTCATTAAGATCCAGCTTTGAACCCAATCATATTGGTCTGGCATGCATTAAAGCATCATTCGCACAAATCTGATTCCACCACCTCAGAGGACTTTGAGTACGATTGGATTCCGGACCAACAATCCTCACTACCAAGATCTTTGGACTTCATTTTTCTGTCAGGTTTATATACCAGATAGTGCGCCAAGGACTATTTCTGTTTTCTTTCGTTATTTATTTTATTTTTGTTTTTAAGATATAAAAAATGTTAGTTGGAAAAAGACTTTTAGATGGGTGACATTGGACGTGATGTCACTTTACTCAATCATAGATCACGAGCAAGGGATTCGAGCAGTGGAATTTTTTCTTGATGCTTCTACATTGTCCATTTCATTACGTGCCTTTCTTTTGGATTCTATTATGTTTCTGCTCACCCATAATTATTTTTCTTTTGATGCACAATTTTATCTTCAGACACGGGGTACTGCTATGGGGACGTCATTTGCCCCCTCTTATGCTAATTTGTTTGTGGGTCTTTGGGAATCCACACACATTTTCGGTGCTGATAATTCTTTTCGTCATCAGATTATTTTCTATAAACGGTATATTGACGATTTGATTATGATTTGGGATGGGGATTTATTATCACTGCATGCCTTTATTCATACACTTAATACTAATTCTTTAAATCTTAAATTTACTTATGAAGAACACATGAATCACATCAATTATTTAGACATTACTTTATTTATTGACACGACAGGCACTATTCAAACGGACATTTTTAGAAAGCCTCATTCACGTAATACTTTATTGGAAGCAGACAGCAGTCATTCTAAATCATTCATTCGAAGTATACCCAAGGCTGAATTCCTTCGACTAAGACGGCTTTGTTCAAATGACGATTTATTTGAGCATCAAGCAGAGGAATTAAAAACTCGATTTGCTCAAAGAAAATATAATCACACTGATATTGAAGCAGCATATCTGTGTGTCAAATCTACAAACAGGATCGATTTGTTATCGAACTCGTCTGTGAAGTTCAAGAAGAAACATGAATTGGATCGAGTGACGTCTGCTCTATTTGTCACCCAGTTTAGTCGCCAGGCTGAACAGATTCGTTCTATCATTTATAAACATTGGGGGACCCTCACTCTTGATAAGGACCTACATAGTTCAGTTAACCAGGGTCCAGCCATTACTTTTAGGAAATCCAAATCCTTATCTGACTATCTTTCTCCAAGATTGTTTGACTCTAAGAAGTCTAACAAATCTGTTTAAAATAAAAGGTTTTTTTAAATGTGGAAAATGTTGCGTTTGCTGCTATGCGAAACCAATTAAGTCTATTAAGACTATTTATTCTAAAAAGAACTATAGGATCCCATCCTTTATTAATTGTGACTCACAATTTGTCATATACTTTCTTACCTGTGGCTGTGGCCAAGGGTACGTGGGCTGCACTATACGCCCTGTTAAAAACAGAATCATGGAGCATATACGTTCCATTAAAAGAAAAGATTTCATGTTACCAGTTTCAAAACATTTTACTGACTGTCCTTCAGGAGGTCTATCAAATGTTCATTTTTCTGCTGTAGAACTGGTGCCCATGCCCATGAGAGGGGGTGATAGATTAAAGCTCCTCAACCAGCGGGAGATGTTTTGGATCCATTCTTTGGATACATTATCCCCTGCAGGAATTAATACAGAATGGGATCTAGAAAAGGTGAAGGGAAACACAAAATGGATGTGCCCCCTAAAAGAATTCACTTAAATGCACACCATAACAGTGTAAAAATTAACTTTTAATAAATTTACTTAAAACATATATTACCAAAGTAATGTGTAATGTGAATTAAAAATATATTAAATCAACGCTATCAGGCAACCTTGTCGTCAGTTATAAGTTCATACTATCCCATTTAACCACTTAATAATGGTGGGATATGGAGGACACAGATTGCTAGGAGTCAGGGTGTTAACCCCTCTGGAGCAACGGTGAGACCCAATAATGGAAGTGTATAGATGTACACAAGTGAGTGGCCAATGGGTTAAATGTCCAGCTACCTTGCTAGATCAGCCAGCACTGCGCACTATAATGGAGACTTTAGTGTGTTAAAATAAGAGTGCTAGAGTGATAAAGCTGGCAAATGCAGTGATAATGGTAGTACATACACTGCTTGTCCGGGATGGGAAGGGAGCGAAGATAGCAGGGATACACCATGAAAAATAAAAAATAAATGCATACAATAGTGTAATAAGTTCTTTTCAATCTGGATAAAACATGTATGTCTTGGCTCTATAGCAATGCCTACTTACAGCAGGTCAAAAGGTAAAAAGCATTGATCTACACAGCAGGTAGAAAGGTGTCAGGATCTTCAGGAACAACAGCCCAGGTTTACAGCATAAGAAATCAGCACCTCAGCTCAGACGTCAGTAGATGTGAGTGGATCAGAGACATGCAAAAGAAAGGCAGACCATAGTGTCGATCGTGCATAAAATTTATATAAACAAACAACAAATTTTAGGAATTGTACTCACATTGTGTACATAATCATAGTTCACATAAGGCTTTACTTGAGGCAAATGGAGTGCTGGTTCAGTGTGGAGCAGCTCACCGGGGATCTTCTCCTTAGACTCACAACAGACCGGGTGGGAGATGGCGTCTGACGTCACATCCGCTGTTGGGGTGACGGCATCCGGTCTTGGAGGCAAACGGTGGGGGAACTCAGCAACTCTGAAGCCTTCAGTAGAAAGAGCAGCTGCAGCAATGAAAGTGGCTCTACGCGTTTCGTCGTACTAGACAACTTCCTCAGGAGCATTCATTGAGGAGAAGATCCCCGGTGAGCTGCTCCACACTGAACCAGCACTCCATTTGCCTCAAGTAAAGCCTTATGTGAACTATGATTATGTACACAATGTGAGTACAATTCCTAAAATTTGTTGTTTGTTTATATAAATTTTATGCACGATCGACACTATGGTCTGCCTTTCTTTTGCATGTCTCTGATCCACTCACATCTACTGACGTCTGAGCTGAGGTGCTGATTTCTTATGCTGTAAACCTGGGCTGTTGTTCCTGAAGATCCTGACACCTTTCTACCTGCTGTGTAGATCAATGCTTTTTACCTTTTGACCTGCTGTAAGTAGGCATTGCTATAGAGCCAAGACATACATGTTTTATCCAGATTGAAAAGAACTTATTACACTATTGTATGCATTTATTTTTTATTTTTCATGGTGTATCCCTGCTATCTTCGCTCCCTTCCCATCCCGGACAAGCTACTATTGAAAGGAATCTGTACACATTCCTGGAAGGTTGAGAATTTGATCAGTGATCACCTTGACACATTTTATTTTGAATTTTAATTTTGTGCACTATTTTATCACAGATTGGGTGTGGTTAGCGCCGGTAACAAATCACTTTAAGTTCACTTAGTACATACACTGCAGCATAGACCTGCCAGACACGGCAGTGCTGTGCAAGGAAAGCAGGCACACTCACTATAAAATTAAAGGATTAAATAAATAACTAACTAATGGGATCAACACAGTTAGAGCCAGGAGACTGCTGACACTACATTAAAACAGCTCCAAGTAGGAGACTGACAACATTGCGCGTCCAACGCGCGTTTCCCTCCAGCAAAGGAGCTTCTTCAGGGACAAATTTTAAATCTAAAACATTTTTCATGAACATTTTGTATGAGTATTCTTGCTATGCTTCCGTCTCACGATGATAATAATGATTGTCTGTTTATTAAGTTATTTATTATTGTCATTTTTTTCTGCTTTCTAGTGATCAAATAAGATATATATTTATTAATGAATTCAATTGTCCTACATTTTCTTTTGGCATCTATTCTTCTTTATTATTTATTATTTGTTTTCCTTTTTCTAACTATATATTTACTTTTTTCTAGAATAATATTGTGTTTTACATATGTCCTTTAAACCATATCTATTGTGTCTAGGAGTTTGATGATATACCATTCATATGCCATCTTATGATATTAAAATTAACAAATCAATGGGTTAAATATACATTGAATATTCACTATAGATTTGGACATGTGTATGTTTATGTTTCCACAGTTGATATATATGTGTTATTGATATTTCTTTTGTATGTGATTGGTCTTTTTTATTAATTTTTTACCTGTTTATTCCCTCTATGTGGATCTCTTCCCTCTGAGCATTACGCCCCTTTCCTGTGTTTCATTTCACAGGGAATTTGTGTCCTGGGGGTTTGTGTTTACCTGGACACAGGTGGGCGGTGCTTTTGAGGGTGTAAACCATATAAGAGTTTGATTAAGACCAGTGAAACTACTCTTTGATAAAGCGCACCATGCGAGAGGTTTCTCTTTTTAATTAGTTATGTCCCAATAAATAATTTGTTATTTTTTCTATTAGCCTCCAGTTCTCGTTTTTTCATAGTTGTGATCCAAGTCTTTTCCTTCCTGCTTACTACGTACAGTCAAGCTGGTGGTTTTATTAAATCTACCAGTCTTAAACACTGGCATATTCTGCAAAATGATGATATATTATCTGAAAGTTGCTGTGTACCACCAATGGTGGCATTCAAAAGAGGGAGGAATCTGGCGGATAGCCTGATACATGCAGATAATGAGGGTAACTACAGAACTCCTCATTTTCTGGAGGGTGGCAGACCGGGTAACTTTAGATGCATGAGCTGCTCGGTCTGTAACAGTCTGACTACCGGTAGTCAATTCAGTCACCCCCCAAAGCGGGAGAATCATAAAAATTAAAAATAGACGCCCCACAGCGTGTGCTCCGCTGCTACAGAGACTGGAACAGTGAAAGACATTATTGCTTGGCACGGCGAATTGGCTGTACTGCTGTTCAGCTGAACTGGAGACCTCCTAAGTACTACCTTGAGGCTGAGGGCTGTACTAACAGCTAACCGATTGGAAGACCACCCAGGCCCTACCCCCGAGGCTGAGGGATTGAGAAGGAGAGAGCCACGACATCTCTATTGGCGTCCGTTGGTGCTTGGGTAACATTAACCCTGAAATGATTGTTTTTTCTATCTAAATGTACGCTTAATACTCACCTTTATTTTGTGGTTACTAATATAATTTTTAATGCACTATGAGCGTTGTGCGCTGTGTTTTTTTGTATTTCTGTTTGCTATTAGGGGGTATTTGAGCCATCCCTGGTGCCACAGCTGCAGACGTTCCATATACTCTACGTGTTTAAAGGTCACCTCTTTTTGTACATCACTATATCACCTCACTTTTATTGATTGTAGTAGCGCACTATATCTTTTCACATTTTCTCACTCCAGATAGGGAGACTTTCTTATTGAGACGTGAAGCATTCTGGATACATGCTTTAAATACCAGCAACGGTATGGGTCTTAATGAGCAACAGAATTTAAAATGCTTCCTTAATAGAAGGTAATTTTTTGTCTTTCAACAGGCATATTTGATCTTGCACCATCCATGGACTCTGCCCTTACCTATTGGGAAAATTATCCTTTTTGTGTGGTTTTTTTCCCTTCCCTCCCTCCCCCTTCCCTCCCCCCCCACCCCCTGGCTGTGTGTACCCATTTCTGACTAGGTATACACACTAGTATATTCTAAATACTGATGTACTGCATATTCTTATGTGGCATTTCACGGTAACTTTGCAGGATTATACTGATGTCATCAGCAGTATACAGTCACATGTTTTTAATAGTATATTGCTGTATTAGTTTTGTGCACATATGCTTTATGAATATTTTGGTGTGTGGTTTATTTACACTTTCAGGGTGATTTATAGGAGTGTGTCACTCCTCCCTGCTCTGACACTGATCCCATGGCGACGGATACATCTTTGTCCAGCCCTGTGAGTACAGTCTTGATTGGTGCACACCCCCCCCTTCCCCCCGACGGGCGGGTCACGCTGACGTCATCATGGGGGAGTGTTCAGTCTGGGGAGAGGTGTGGCTGTGGCTGCATTCCTCCAAGACAGCTCTATGCTGTATTGCCAGGGATTTAGACCTAGACGTCTGACGTCACTAGGGGGCGCCATATGGTAGCTCTGACATCACTAGGGGGCGCCATATGGTAGCTCTGACGTCACTAGGGGGCGTCAACATCCTGGTTATGTGGCAGAGCGGGGAGAGTATCAGGGGGGTGGTATATATTGTGACTGTTTTCTTGTGTTTGGTAGCCTTCACCTTGAGAAAGGCAGTATTAGACTGCCGAAACGTTGGACTTTATGGCATATTAAACCTCCTTTGAGTAAGACCGTGTGCCTGCTTCTTCTTCTTTGTCCGGCTACAGGAAGGGTCAGGAGACAGGGAGGACAGAGGCAGGAGAAACCCATCTGACTCCGGCCTTGCCTGTCCCTACGAATACAAACATACAACCCCTCACTGAATAACATAGCCCTAATCCCATGTAATAATCCTGGGTGTAAACAAAATAATGGTTTTATGAATATTGTAATGGTTTATTAGGGACCTAGGAGGTGGCTAGTGGTGCTGTTATGTGTATTTTTGTTTATTGTGGGTAGTGGGGGTGGATGAACGGGGTATTGGCCCCAAGGATGGGTGTTTAGGCCTACCGGGTGGGGGGGGGGGTAGCGGGAGGGGTTAACCCCTTCATTACCTTAGCGGTATTAACCACGAAGTTAAAGAAGAGGTTAAGTCATCCTGCAACCCCCTGGCAAGGCCTAAACACCCACCCAGGGCCAAATACCACCTTCACCCACCCCCGCTACCCACAATAAGCCTGGCACGGGTGTATAACCCCTTCATTGCCTTGGCGGTAATGAAGTTGCCTGTAAATGCATTTTTTATGCATCGGATTCATGCCGGGGGTCTCTGGTGCTGATATTAATGGATATCAGCTCTGGGACACATGCATGTTATTTTCATCGCAGCTTCACCCCACCTTCTTGCCAACTTTTGTGGCGGGACAATTTGGAGAAGAAACAGCAATTTTAAAGTGGCGATCAGCCGCAATAAGCTGATCAGGGCTTATAGAATTGAGCGTGTTTGAAAAACTGGCGATCAGTGCTGAAAAGTGGCTTATCACCGCGCGTCTGCCGATTTTATTTATTTATTTATTTTCCGGCAAAAAAACCCCGGTTATTTTTGCTCTAATCGCCAGCTTCTCTGGGCTTTCTGAATCGCTGTAGGCTTTTTTGGCTATAAACTGGTGATAAGTGGCTTATCGCTGCTTACTGCATGAGGGCCTTAGGGAGGATTTGTTCCTGTAAAGTACACCTAGTTTGGCATAGGATTTGGATGTCAGGGTATCAATGTGCATCCCAAATGTTAAATGGGAGTTGAACTACTGCACCGACACACTTTATTCGAGCAAATGCCTGGTTTGTACCTGGCAGAAACCTGGAATCCGCCGCTGCTCACCTCTTGCATGCTTCGTTGCGTTTGCCTTCCCAGCCACGGTTCATGCCTGGCTGACGGGGGCCTGATCTGTTAAATGATAATGAGAATGATTTACTAGGCTGCGATGTTTCGATTGTCCACCAGATGGCATAAACTCATGACTTAAGTAATGTGTGGCCTTTGCAAGTTGTTTCGTTTCCAAAAAAAAGTTACTTTATCCCAGTACAGTATGCTATTGTGTAACTTGTCCTTGAGACTGAAGGAAGAGTTGCAAAAAATGTATCAATTTAGGCTTTACATACAGTAATGTATTAAATAAAGACAAAGATCATTTTCACTTACACTATTCTACAGAGACATGAGTGTTCAAGTGGAGCCCGTGTTCCAAAAACCTGACAGAAGTTATGCTTATTTGATATGGGCCGCTATAAATGCAACAGAGGATAAGATGGCAACAGTTGTTCAAATTTATCAGTATTTTATCGAAAATTATGACTTTTACAGATTTTCGCCAACTCCTCATTTGTGGAAGCATGCAATAAGGAAAAGGTTATGTAGTGACCCCTGTTTTCACCGTATTGAGCCCCAATTTGTTGGAGGGTATTGGTGTGTGTCACAGGGTTTTTCCCGTATCTATGATAATGGAGGCGGCAAAAGGCGAAGGGTCGTGTTAAAACGAAATAAGAAGCGACAGTCCCTGCCAAGCAATGCGCCAGAACCAGAACCAGAACCAGCAGCAGCACCAGCTTATCATCATGGTCCCGCCGTCGGTGACAACTCTGAGATGGATTTCGCAGCCAGTTTTGATGAAGCTTGCATGTACCTAAGCGATTTCCCGCTGACTACAGGTGGGCTAGTCCCTCTGCAAAATGATGAAAGCTGGACTGGAAGTGGGCCGGCGCCAGCGCAAGCTGAATGGGAAATTTAGTAATACTGTACAGTATGGTGAGTACTGTATTTTTGCCGTATTATTTTGGTGGGGCTGGCTGGGAACTTCTTTAGGGGGCTGACCATTACTGTACATTAAAACTTTTCATTTTGTTTTTCCTCAGAAAAGAAAACGGCTAATGGGGGGATTTCGATGGATTATATTGTACTGTATGCTGATGTTTTCCGGCCATACAGTATACTGTGTAATAAACCCGAATAAATAAAACTATGCATTTATTCTTCCGGTATCCAGCTCTGCGTTAAAAGCCCCGATCACGTGACCGCGGCCTGTAAACCAAGCAGAGCAGAGGGATACCGGCACCCCCTAAAGGGGCCTGTATCTCGGGGGGCACGGGGTCCCCAGACCTGAAACCTGTGCGCTTCTGCTCTGGAGACCCTCTGCACATGTACACTATCAATAAAAATGTATTTCAAATGTATTTATTGTCATTTATTTATTTATTTATATTTATTTATTCATTGTGCTGCTGCTGCAAGTCGTAAACTCACACCAAGGGCCAAACACCCCCCTCACCCCCAATAAAAAAAATTCACGCACAGCAGCCCCACAATTAATAAATAAATCTAAATAAATAAATAAAATCTATGTAAAACCCCCTCCCCTATTCTCGCTTTTAAAACGCCCTGCCTTCTCTCTAATCTATGTAAAAAACCCTCCCCCTATCCCCCTATTGTGTGTGTGCGTTAAGCTTCCCTGCAAGCTATGTAAAAAAACCTCCCCCTATTGTGTGTGTGTTTAAATCTGTCTGGCCTGTGTTTCTGAGTGCTGAGTGCTCTGCGTTTAAAGGTCCCGATCACATGATCGCGGCCTGTAAACCAAGCAGAGCAGAGGGATACCGGCACCCCCTAAAGGGGCCTGTATCTCGGGGGGCACGGGGTCCCCAGACCTGAAACCTGTGCGCTTCTGCTCCGGAGACCCTCTGCACATGTACACTATCAATAAAAATGTATTTCAAATGTATTTATTTTTCATTTATTTATTTATTTATTTATATTTATTTATTAATTGTGCTGCTGCTGCAAGTCGTAAACTCACACCAAGGGCCAAACACCCCCCTCACCCCCAATAAAAAAAATTCACGCACAGCAGCCCCACAATTAATAAATAAATCTAAATAAATAAATAAAGACATGAAGAGAAATAAATATATACTGTACAGTATATACTTTGTATATATATATACACTGTATATATATATATATATATAGTTATACGTTACCGTTCCAAGGATTGGTAAACAAGAGACAGCACTCAATGTTGAAAATCAAAGTGTATTAGTAAAAGCAAAAATACATCCAGAAACCCAACGTTTCGGTCCTACAGAATGGGACCTTCCTCAGGGGGATACAAGGTATCCCCCTGAGGAAGGTCCCATTCTGTAGGACCGAAACGTTGGGTTTCTGGATGTATTTTTGCTTTTACTAATACACTTTGATTTTCAACATTGAGTGCTGTCTCTTGTTTACCAATCCTTGGAACGGTAACGTATAACTACATTCTCTATATGGGACGTGCACCTGTGGCTTACCACCTATTGGAGTGCCAACTGCCTTATCTGACTATATATATATATATATATATATATATATATATACAGTATACATATATACACTGTGTATATATATATATATATATATATCATACAGCTATATATATATATATATATATATATATATATATATATATATATATATATATATACATACTGTATGTGAGTGAAAAGAGAAAAAAGTAACCCGTATGGGAGCACTCAGGTATGCAATTGATATATTTGTTTATTTATTTGACACAGTGCAAAAAGGGATGAATAAACAGTACAGTACATGATTTAAAAACACTTAAAAAAGAGGCATGGACCCTTAAACACTAATGAACAGCACTAGGGAACGACACACACTGTCAACCCTAAACATGAAAAGGATAGTGACTCAAAAAACACTAGGGAGAATCAAAGTGAATCACAATAGGTTACTGGGTTTAAAGGCACCTACAGTATACAACGCTAAGGATAATGCACACTACACACCAAAAGGTAGACTTGTCAAAGTATAAATGACAGTCTCAAAGCATCACACATCTGCATTAGCATACAGTAATATAACCAATGCCTAAAGCACAAATCATGTGTAGGAAAGGTGGTAAGGTGGAATGAAATCCCTAGATGTGTAGAGCAATGAAGTTAATGAATAGCATACTGTACAGTATAAAACATAACATTACAATCCACACAGTACATTGCATTTACAGTACATTGTATACTGTAAATGATGCATAGCATTAAATCTATGCACCATATACAGTACTGTACATTCTGCAAATGAATGTTAACAATATAATTGCAAGCTACTCTACCAGTAAATACTGTACAAACACTTCCAAACAAGTCAACTTAACTACAGTATTTTAACCAAGCAAGTAAACCAAAATCAATATATACTGTAAGTAACAACCAGAAAAGACAATTTAAAAACAAACTAACCCTTACAATACCAAGGATTACATCTATCTAATTGTAAAAAACCTTATACATTATACACAGCAGCATTGTTTAAAAACCCCTTCCCCCCTAATGTTTGTGTTAAGCAGATTACACTGAAGGGAGAGAGATATAAAGGCCTAAAGCCCCTTCCCCCCTAATGTTTCTGTTAAGCAGATTACACTGAAGGGAGAGAGATATAAAGGCCTAAAGCCCCTTCCCCCCTAATGTTTCTGTTAAGCAGATTACACTGAAGGGAGAGAGATATAAAGGCCTAAAGCCTTACCTGCATTGGTAAACCCTCCCTGCATTGGTAAACCCTCCCTGCATTGATGTCGTGTAGTGTACAGTATGTAAATGTGGGGAGGAGGGGGGCCCAATGTGCATAATGTACTGTGAGGTCTAACCACCCTCACCCCCTACCCACATACTGTACCGTTACCCCCCCCCCCATCCTGGCCATGGCCCCTCACGCACAGCAGCTCCACAATTAATAAATAAATATAAATAAATACATGAAGAGAAATAAATATATACTTTATATATAAATGTGAGTTTATAAATAAAATAAAGAATATTATTTCTAGGGGCCCTAGAACAGAAGTTCCCACGCCAATTTCGCGCTCATTGCTCTTTTTTTACAATGTTGCTGGTCTTGCGGCTTTGCAGTATGCAAGCAAAAAGCGCAGTGTATGAAGTCTGGGTGAGCGCTTTCCACATTTGATGCCTACGGCACCTTCCCATTTCTACACACTTCAATACCTGCACAGTTGGTAGCGCTTTCCATCCCAGCTACCATTCTGGATATTCACCTCTCACAGGCCATTCTTGCCCGAGTCTGTCCTATCAGACAGGGGCATTAACCTGTATCCACACCACCTGGACAATTTCTCTCTGTCAGAGACTTGTGCTATTTATTTTATATATTTTTGTGTAATTATTCATGCAAATTTATGCTCATTTCATATGTGGTTTTCAACATAAAGTGGCTGCTGGGCCTGATCCTAACTCATACAGTATACAGTAGCGCTTCCCTGTTTGTTTGTTTATTGCAAGCAAAAAGCAGTTTGTAGTACTGAGTGTGAGATAAATTACTGTATTTATCAGTGTTGATCAAAGAGAGTTGATCAGAAGGATTCCCCTTATATACAGTACGTAGAATTAATAAAATTGTATTATTTTCCGATATCCGCAGTGATTCTGGTCAACCTGACAGATTTTTAGTAATACAGTATACTGTACTGCAAGACCATGTGTTGTCTACCTTTTACTACAGTATACTGTACTGTATGAATGACAATAGAGTGCTGTATACTTTATAAGGGGAATCCTTCTGATCAACTCTCTTTGATCAATACTGATAAATACAGTATCATATTTATACCCCTTTAGCACCTGTCGTTCCATCCTATGCACCCATTTACTGTACAATGGTGATTGCGGTCGTATTCACGTACTTTATGTGAGATAAATTAACCAGTTCTTTTATTGCTGAAGTCGCCACAAAATACTTTTATTTACAAATACAGTACAATACAATGGTGAAACTTTTCAAGTTAACAGCAATTCAAAACATCAACACACAATAATACATACTTTACAGTACTGTACAGTATACTGTACTAGTATATTTGGGCCTTGTCTTTGGGGGTTTATTCATGCAATTATTAGGGTGACCTGGCGTTGGAAATACTGACACAGTACAATCCTACAGCTACACCACCCACCCCCTCCCTTAGAGTTTTTAATCCCTCCCTGGCCAAGCATCAATCGTCTGGCTAATCCAATCCAAGCCATTGTTTTGTTAATCTGGCCCTGGGCTGTTCAGAACAGCCACTGCTTCTAAATTACTGAAAATATACAGGATAAATATACAGTGATGTGAAATAATCCTTTCTGTGTGTCTGAGAGTGTTGAAAGTCACCAGGTCCTCATCTAGTAGAGTACATTCTCGAATACCTTTAGAATAAAAATACAGTATATATAAATATACAGTATAAATATTGCACAGTATACTGTAATGTTAAATAACCCATCCTGTTCTTTTTCCCTTCATACTGTAACAGTATCCTCATTGTGTCTGCGGTACAGTAGTTCATTGAGAGAGGAGAGGTTTTGTGTACATCATTACTGCTGTTTATATACTGTACATTTGACTGCACAAGCAGATTTGACGAACACAAGGCCCCCCCTCCCCTCTGGTGCACCCTTTTTCCTGGAACGACAAGAAAACAAAAACTTTGTTCAGTTACTGTACTGTACTGTATGTGCGTACTGTATTATGGTAGACCTACTGTACAGTAGGTGGCTGGTGCAGCTTTCTCTGGAAAGAAAAAATGGAGCAGTTAGTAGGCAGTTACTGTAGTATGTCAAACTAGTCTACTGTACTGTATACTGGAACTACTGTAAACTCTGACTATTGGGAAAGCTAAAATCTGTGCCATACTTACCTGTATCATAGTGTACCTACTGTACAATACTACAGCACTGTACTACTTTCCTGATGCTTGTCCATTGCGCGCGATGACAATGGGCAACACAGTGGCAATATGGTCTATATATTTATTGCATCGTTCAACGGTGAGTACATCGTTCCAAAAACTCATTATGGCTGTATACAACTCGTCCTTCTTGGAGGGTTTCGCCACTTTACGGATGTGGTCCTTCAGCTGATGCCAGACCATTTCGATCGGATTGAAGTCTGGCGATCTGTGATTGGAAAGAAAGGACAATTAGTTTAAGAGATACAGTACACAGTAAAAACAGTGGGGAACATATACAGTAAATGGGACACGGTCTACTACACTTACTCCGCTGGCGTCTTCACCCAGTTGATGCCGCGCTCAAGGATATGCGCCGTCGACGCGGTGTGCTTGGGATCATTGTCCTGGTAAAAGCGATGACCATTGGGAAAGTCTTGTGTGATGTATCGCACTATCACGGGCACAATGTTGTCTTGGAAGAAATCTTTATTCATGATTCCTATAGCAAGAAAAGAAAAGTGCTCAATAGTACAGTACAGTGCATACGGTAAGGCAACACTAGTCAAGTACAGTGCATTAGGCGGCATTATATTTGAGAAATTGTACCTTCAAAGACGACAATGCATCCCGGTCCACGCCTAGAGATGGCACCCCACACATGCAGCTTCACAGGGTGTTTTGGCCGTGGCTTCAAAGTTATGCGGCCTTTTTTGTGGAACGCAAATCTTGCAAATCTCTCCAGCGACACAGTAGACTCATCAGTGAAGATGCAATCCTGGAAAGTCTCACCGCTGTCGATCCATGCCTGGGCCTGGAGCACTCTTTTGATTTTGTTTGCGTCCCGTATCATGGGGTACGCTCTGTAATGACAATGAATAAAAAATGTTAGCGTCACAGCGCAGTACAGTTTGCAAAACAACATTTTTACTTTACAGTACAGTACCTCCTGTACTGTCCACTACTAACCTCACACGTCCATATTTCCATCCAATTCTGCGTCTCATCTTCTTTATGCTGCTCTCGGATACAGTCAGATTGTGGTTTTCCTGAAGAGTGTTTTTAACCCTTAATGCGCTCCTCTCATCATTCTCCTCACTTATTCTGTCCACCAGAAGAGTAGTCTCCCTACAATGCAAAGAAATTATATTGTGTTATTAATATGCAGCAATATAAAATGTATATTGTATACTGTACATGTAATGTTGTAATATACAGTAAATATAAATATACAAACAATGTATACTGCTGTACTACAAATATAAATTGACAAAATATACAGTATACAGTACTGTTGTAATATAATAAATATACTATATAAATACGGTATACTGTTGTTATATCATAATAAATACACATCATATACTGTATATTCCGTTGTAAGATGAATTGCAATATACCAAAAGTGTATACTGCTGCACAAAAAATATAAATTGACCACACATACAGTACACTACAGTATATACTGTTGTAATATAATAAATATACTATATAAATACGGTATACTGTTGTTATATCATAATAAATACACATCATATACTGTATATTCCGTTGTAAGATGAATTGCAATATACCAAAAGTGTATACTGCTGCACAAAAAATATAAATTGACCACACATACAGTACACTACAGTATATACTGTTGTAATATAATAAATATACTATATAAATACGGTATACTGTTGTTATATCATAATAAATACACATCATATACTGTATATTCCGTTGTAAGATGAATTGCAATATACCAAAAGTGTATACTGCTGCACAAAAAATATAAATTGACCACACATACAGTACACTACAGTATATACTGTTGTAATATAATAAATATACTATATAAATACGGTATACTGTTGTTATATCATAATAAATACACATCATATACTGTATATTCCGTTGTAAGATGAATTGCAATATACCAAAAGTGTATACTGCTGCACAAAAAATATAAATTGACCACACATACAGTACACTACAGTATATACTGTTGTAATATAATAAATATACTATATAAATACGGTATACTGTAGATGTACACTACAGTTTTCTATATTTTTTTTTGGTTAAGTTTTATAAATACAGTATACAGTACTTACGCATTTGTTACCCTTGGTGCCTTTTTGCGGTCTCTGTTTTTTCCTTGTGCATGATAGCACACAGTGCTTGATGGCACAACGAGGCCAGAAGCAGTTAACCAGCGCTGGATATCTGCAATTCGTTGTCCGCTCGTGTACATCTCCTTCATTCTCATGCTGAGATCCTTTGAAATCTTCTTAACAGGCATTGCTGCGAGTAGAAAGAAATACAAACACAAGAATGTGTATTCGATGTTTAGTCGATGTGTATTCAATGTGCAGTGAATCCACAAAATGGATGGTGTATTTATATGTTAATGACTCACATAACAGACCACCCACTTTCAACACCTGTACCTGGCCACCATGCATAAAAGGTTGTACACGTTGCATAGCCCACCACTTGCTGATCTTTATCTGAGCCATTGTCCAGATACTGCATTGTGTCTCCCGCTTACATGGAGCAGCCCCGGTTCTATGGACGAAAGAATCATCTCACCTCTGCTGTGCCTGCCACACTGAAAAAGAGAAAGGCAGTTACCGTTCCCAAGCCAAAGGCAAAGCGACAGGCTAAGGCCAACAAAGAAAACCTTCTGCTGACCCCAAAGGCTAAGGCTTTTAAAACACGTCAGCCTTATTATGTGAAGAAGAAATACGGTACTGTGCTCGGTACGCAAGACGCATGGCAGCCAACTCACCGAATCCGCAGACCACTTGCTCCCATATGCTTCGACGACTCTGCTGTAGCTGTCCCGGAAATCTTCAGCCCGGCTTCTCCACCCCCATCTTCTCCGGTTCCATCTGAAGATGCTGCTGCCTCTGAAATCAACGGGTCACTGTCTCCTTTGCTCTTGGACGACTCTGCTTCTCTCCCGGAAATCCAGCGGTCACCTTCTCCATCCCTCTTCCACCACGCTGCAGCTTCTCCTGTACCGGGCATCCCCAGGTCACCTCTTCCACTCTCCATCGATGCCGCTTCTCTCCAGGGAACCCCCATCTCATCCTCCGTTGCACCCATCCCCCCAGATCTCCAGATGCCATGCACAAGCAGCTCGTTGGACCGGATCCTGAATGGGCTAAGTGTGGATCTCCCCGGGAATTCTAGTGTGCTGGCAAAGCTAGATCTGCTTCTGGAGTCGGTGCTACATATGGAGCAACGGCTGGATCAACGGATGCTACATATGGAGCAACGTATGGATCAACGGATGGACAAGATAGAGGCAGACATAGCGGGCATACATTATTTGCTCGGTGTTAATGCCCCTGTTTCCCCGACGCTGGAGCAGGGGGGTGACATGGATGTGATGCATGGTACCTTCGACCCCCTTCCATCACCAAGCACACCCCCTCCACCAGAAGATACAGTGTACTATGCTATTGAGGAGGACATGACAACCCCATCTAGACCACGCCAGGAGACAACCCGGCGACCACTACCGGAGGAAAGCTTCCTCCCAGACACCCTACCATTGCCCATCGCCTCAAGTACACCCGCTCCCAAAAGACTTCCTACACCCGCTCGCATACAAACAGTGCCCGACATCTCCCTGTGCGATCTGACACCGGCGCTGAGGGAGAAGTATAGGGTGAGGAGTGCTGGTATACCACACAAGTATGCCTTGATCATATTTAAACACCATGTTCCCTACACATTGTACTGCGAGTGGGTGTTCAAAGTGAACTATGATGGGAATCGCCAAAAAAATGCCCTTCCTGCCAATTTAAGGAAAAAGATTGTGGAAGAAATGCAGCGCTATTACCCTGTTACAGATCCTGTAATGAGAGGCGTTAGAGACTGCATTAATGGCGTTTTGCGCCATGCAAGGCATCGGCCATGGCTGGAAAATGGGGAGGACTTTCAGTGAGACCATACTGTAATGTTGTGCTGTACTGTACAGTACATGTTTTACCCTATAGTACCTGCTGTACTTAAACAAAGGATACTGTATGTTGTTGTGTGTTGCACGGTTTTTGTACTGTATTTGTAAATAAAAGTTTTTGGTGGCGACTTCAGCAATAAAAGAACTGGTTACTTTATCTCACACACAGTACTACAAACTGCTTTTTGCTGCCAGACTGCAAACCCGCAAGACCAGCAACATTGTAACAAAAGAGCAATGAGCGCGCAATTGGCGTGGGAACTTCTGTTCTAAGGCCCCTATAAATAATATTCTTTATTTTATTTATAAACTCACATTTATAAACCCCGTCACCCACCCCCGCTAAACACAATAAAAAATAATCACACACAGCATCCCCGCAATAAATAAATAAATAAATAAATACAAATAAATACATTTGAAATACATTTTTATTGATAGTGTAGATGTGCAGGGGGTCTCTGGAGCTGAACCGCGTTGGTTTTAGGTCTGGGGACCCCGTGCCCCCCGAGATACAGGCCCCTTTAGGGGGTGCCGGTAGCCCTCTGCTTGGTTTAAAGGTCCGATCACGTGATCGCGGCCTGTAAACCAAGCAGAGCAGAGGGATACCGGCACCCCCTAAAGGGGCCTGTATCTCGGGGGGCACGGGGTCCCCAGACCTGAAACCTGTGCGCTTCAGCTCCGGAGAACATCTACACTGTGAATAAAACACACACATCATTAAAGAATCATTCTTTAGCTTAGCGGCTATGCGCTATGGTAAAGAAGCAGCATTTCTGTCTTTTTAATAATATTGTAGAGTGAGCAGGGGGTTCCCTGAGACAGAAATCTAATCTCAGGGGACCCCCTGCTCCTGCACAATATTATTAAAAGTTCAGAAACGAGGCTTCATTAGCATAGCGTATAGCCGCTAAGGTAATGAAGGGGTTAACGCATAATAACCAATAAATACATTCAATACACTACCCACTACCCATGGCAACCTCCGCTGCTGTACAGTAAAACAGAGAAAAAAAATAACACTTTCAAAGTAATGTCCCCTAACCCCTTAATCACCATAGCGGTTATTAACCGCTACAGTCATGAAGGGGTTAACCCGCCCTCACCCACCACTTGGGACGCCTACTGTACATACCCTCCCACTCTAACCCCCCACCCCGTGAGGCCTAACCACCCTCAACCCTCACCCACTAACTACCCACAAGGGAGGCCTACCCACATACCGTTGGGGAAACACCCCACCCCCACCCCAGTACCCACAATAAAAACAGTACAATCACCCACAATAAACAGCATTCTATTTATTAAATACATTACCCACCCCCTGTGCCCCCCCCCCCCATAAATACAAGATTTATTCTTTTACATTCAGGGTCCATAACGTAGCCCCACGCTAGTCCCCGGTGGGCTGGCAGGGCACCTGGACAGACCTACAGTTTACCAGCAGCATTCCACAGGTTCTGGAGGCCTGCTGGTGGATCCTGCCAGCACCATGGCGCCCAGGTGGTCTCCTTGGGTCACCGTGAGCCTCAATTGGGTCCACACGGTAGGCCCAAGGATGTCTGGGAGCCCCGGGTCAAACCCACAGGTGTCTGCGGGGCCTCGGGTGGTTCCCATGGGGTCTGGGGAACTCACGGGTGCTCACTACGGGTCCGCGGTGCCCCCACAGAAGTGGGACCACACATCATCATCCCCGCACCTACGGCTCGGAGGTGCCCCCACAGAAGTGGGACCACACATCGTCATGCCCGCAGACTACGGGTCCGCGGTGCCCCCACAGAAGTGGGACCACACATCATCATCCCCGCATGTGTCACCCGTGGAACCACCAGCCTGCTACCCTTTAGGATACCCGAGGATTCCCCGCGGGTGGTCTCCAGAGGTCCCACGCAAAACCACGGAAGTAACCCTGAATGTAAAAAAAATAAACCTGGCCAATACATTCAATACATACACCCTCCCCCCCAACACCTACAGTACAATAATGTGCAAAATAACTATTATCCAGATATGGATAATAGATTAATTGCCCATTATTAAAAACATTAACTAGCATATACAAATAAATAAAGTACTACTGACCTCATCAATACGAAGTGTCCGACGCCAGCGCCTTCCTTCTCTTGCCCACACAAAACATAGCCAAAACCAAGCCAATACATTGCAATTACATTCAGATATCAATTAACCCCTTAAACACCTTATCGGATAATAACCGCAAAGGTAATTAAGGGGTTAAGCCACACAGGCACGATACCCACCCTTCACCCATGAATTTGTACTGTGGCTTCATCATGCAACTGTATATATATACTGTATATATATACATACAGAGAGAAAGAGAGAGAGAGAGATATATACAGTATATATATATACACACGTTATACACACACCCATGATAAACCAAATATACAGTACAAATAAATGTAGAAGGGTTATCAAAACCATACTGTTCTACAACCAAACACTTCTCCATACAGACACTACATTAAAATCAATTTCCTTTAAAAATCCTAACTGATCTCACAATCTACTGTACTGTATATGATCACAAACCAATGAAAAAAGTCACATTCCAAAATGCATAAAATCTATGCACCATACTGTATACATTCTGCAAATTAATCAACGTAAACAAAAATCAATTAGCAATCATTATTTAGATCTCTAAACATTTCACACTCAATCATGAACAATGAAACCATTAACAGATTCACGCCTAGAGCAGAACAATTAAGCCTTTGAAAAAATATAAGTACCGACAAAAATACAACCTTTCCAAACCAAGCCTACAGTACCTACAGTATCCCTGACCTTCCTCAAACACACAATACAATACCAAGGAATACATCTACAGTACAGTATCTAATTTTAAAATACTTTAAACTCACAAAATAATTAAAAACACATCTAATCCAGCTTTTAAAACATCATCATTTCTTACCCTGAATGGATACTGTACAGTATATCTCTCTAGACATATATATTGTACATACATACATACAGTGGCAAGAAATGATATACCACAAAAAAAAAAAATACACAGGTTAAAAAACCTTTTGAAAAAATTAACAAGTTAAATAAAATACATTTCTTTACTGTAGTTCACTTACCATTACTTGCCCCCACCGACTCCCGTTGCCCAGCTTACTCACGAACCAATCCACGATCAGGAACCCATAAAATAATAAACCATTGAAAATAATAAACATTAAACTAAAAATCCAAACCAATCCACGGGTCTTCTACTTGTAATACACCTTCATCTGTATTCTTCTTTCTTCTATCTCCTTCCGGGCGGGGCAGGGCGTGGTCTTCTTTCCATCATCGGCCACGCCCTTGTCTTTTTTCTTCTCCGGAGGTCCTTCCTCCGCGGCGTCTGGCTGCAAAATGAGACGACATAGGCTTTTAAAGACCTATGACGTCACATTTTGCGTCATGGTTCCCACGGTCCTGATTGGACCGTGAAAACCATGTGTTTTGGCCGATAATAAAAAAATGATGACGTCACTTAAAGGGAATGAAAGCACAGCCAATCAGAATGGCTTTGCTTCAAATGCCTTTAAGGTGACATCATGAAAAGACACATGGCCGTGCACACATGGTACTAGAGCCAATCAGAGCGTGGGAACTTTATCCCTACTCTGATTGGCTCTGGTATACCATGTGTCAGGGGCTTGGGGGAGAAAGGATGTGACGTCAATGAAAACCTGTCACGTGGTACGGTAGCCAATCAGAGCGTGGGAACTTTATCCTTATTGACGTCACATCCTTTCTCCCCCAAGCCCCTGACACATGGTATACCAGAGCCAATCAGAGTAGGGATAAAGTTCCCACGCTCTGATTGGCTCTGGTATACCATGTGTCAGGGGCTTGGGGGAGAAAGGATGTGACGTCAATAAGGATAAAGTTCCCACGCTCTGATTGGCTACCGTACCACGTGACAGGTTTTCATTGACGTCACATCCTTTCTCCCCCAAGCCCCTGACACATGGTATACCAGAGCCAATCAGAGTAGGGATAAAGTTCCCACGCTCTGATTGGCTCTAGTACCATGTGTGCACGGCCATGTGCCTTTTCATGACGTCATCTTAAAGGCAATTGAAGCAAAGCCATTCTGATTGGCTGTGCTTTCATTCCCTTTAAGTGACGTCATCATTTTTTTATTATCGGCCAAAACACATGGTTTTCACGGTCCAATCAGGACCGTGGGAACCATGACGCAAAATGTGACGTCATAGGTCTTTAAAAGCCTATGTCGTCTCATTTTGCAGCCAGACGCCGCGGAGGAAGGACCTCCGGAGAAGAAAAAAGACAAGGGCGTGGCCGATGATGGAAAGAAGACCACGCCCTGCCCCGCCCGGAAGGAGATAGAAGAAAGAAGAATACAGATGAAGGTGTATTACAAGTAGAAGACCCGTGGATTGGTTTGGATTTTTAGTTTAATGTTTATTATTTTCAATGGTTTATTATTTTATGGGTTCCTGATCGTGGATTGGTTCGTGAGTAAGCTGGGCAACGGGAGTCGGTGGGGGCAAGTAATGGTAAGTAAACTACAGTAAAGAAATGTATTTTATTTAACTTGTTAATTTTTTCAAAAGGTTTTTTAACCTGTGTATTTTTTTTTTTTTGTGGTATATCATTTCTTGCCACTGTATGTATGTATGTACAATATATATGTCTAGAGAGATATACTGTACAGTATACATTCAGGGTAAGAAATGATGATGTTTTAAAAGCTGGATTAGATGTGTTTTTAATTATTTTGTGAGTTTAAAGTATTTTAAAATTAGATACTGTACTGTAGATGTATTCCTTGGTATTGTATTGTGTGTTTGAGGAAGGTCAGGGATACTGTAGGTACTGTAGGCTTGGTTTGGAAAGGTTGTATTTTTGTCGGTACTTATATTTTTTCAAAGGCTTAATTGTTCTGCTCTAGGCGTGAATCTGTTAATGGTTTCATTGTTCATGATTGAGTGTGAAATGTTTAGAGATCTAAATAATGATTGCTAATTGATTTTTGTTTACGTTGATTAATTTGCAGAATGTATACAGTATGGTGCATAGATTTTATGCATTTTGGAATGTGACTTTTTTCATTGGTTTGTGATCATATACAGTACAGTAGATTGTGAGATCAGTTAGGATTTTTAAAGGAAATTGATTTTAATGTAGTGTCTGTATGGAGAAGTGTTTGGTTGTAGAACAGTATGGTTTTGATAACCCTTCTACATTTATTTGTACTGTATATTTGGTTTATCATGGGTGTGTATATAACGTGTGTATATATATATACTGTATATATCTCTCTCTCTCTCTTTCTCTCTGTCTCTCTGTATGTATATATATACAGTATATATATACAGTTGCATGATGAAGCCACAGTACAAATTCATGGGTGAAGGGTGGGTATCGTGCCTGTGTGGCTTAACCCCTTAATTACCTTTGCGGTTATTATCCGATAAGGTGTTTAAGGGGTTAATTGATATCTGAATGTAATTGCAATGTATTGGCTTGGTTTTGGCTATGTTTTGTGTGGGCAAGAGAAGGAAGGCGCTGGCGTCGGACACTTCGTATTGATGAGGTCAGTAGTACTTTATTTATTTGTATATGCTAGTTAATGTTTTTAATAATGGGCAATTAATCTATTATCCATATCTGGATAATAGTTATTTTGCACATTATTGTACTGTGGGTGTTGGGGGGGAGGGTGTATGTATTGAATGTATTGGCCAGGTTTATTTTTTTTACATTCAGGGTTACTTCCGTGGTTTTGCGTGGGACCTCTGGAGACCACCCGCGGGGAATCCTCGGGTATCCTAAAGGGTAGCAGGCTGGTGGTTCCACGGGTGACACATGCGGGGATGATGATGTGTGGTCCCACTTCTGTGGGGGCACCGCGGACCCGTAGTCTGCGGGCATGACGATGTGTGGTCCCACTTCTGTGGGGGCACCTCCGAGCCGTAGGTGCGGGGATGATGATGTGTGGTCCCACTTCTGTGGGGGCACCGCGGACCCGTAGTGAGCACCCGTGAGTTCCCCAGACCCCCATGGGAACCACCCGAGGCCCCGCAGACACCTGTGGGTTTGACCCGGGGCTCCCAGACATCCTTGGGCCTACCGTGTGGACCCAATTGAGGCTCACGGTGACCCAAGGAGACCACCTGGGCGCCATGGTGCTGGCAGGATCCACCAGCAGGCCTCCAGAACCTGTGGAATGCTGCTGGTAAACTGTAGGTCTGTCCAGGTGCCCTGCCAGCCCACCGGGGACTAGCGTGGGGCTACGTTATGGACCCTGAATGTAAAAGAATAAATCTTGTATTTATGGGGGGGGGGGGCACAGGGGGTGGGTAATGTATTTAATAAATAGAATGCTGTTTATTGTGGGTGATTGTACTGTTTTTATTGTGGGTACTGGGGTGGGGGTGGGGTGTTTCCCCAACGGTATGTGGGTAGGCCTCCCTTGTGGGTACTGACTGGGTGGTTAGGCCTCACGGGTGGGGGGGGGGGGGGTTAGTGTGGGAGGGTATGTAGGCATCCCGAGTGGTGGGTGGGTGAGGGTGGGTTAACCCCTTCATGACTGTAGCGGTTAATAACCGCTATGGTGATTAAGGGGTTAGGGGACATTACTTTGTATGTTTTAATTTTTGTGTCTGTTTTGCAGAAGCGGAGGGGCCATGGCCAGGATGGGGGGGGGGGTTAACGGTATGTGGGTAGGGGGTGAGGGTGGTTAGCAATGCAGGGAGGGAGATTTACTGGTAACAGAAACATCTCTCTCCCTTCAATGTAATCTGTTTAAAGCCCCCTCCCCCCTAATGTGTGTTTCTGTAAAATCTCTCTCCCTTCAATGTACTGTAATCTGTTTAACAGAAACATTAGGGGGGGAAGGGGCTTTAGGCCTTTATATCTCTCTCCCTTCAGTGTAATCTGCTTAACAGAAACATTAGGGGGGAAGGGGCTTTAGGCCTTTATATCTCTCTCCCTTCAGTGTAATCTGCTTAACACAAACATTAGGGGGGAAGGGGTTTTTAAACAATGCTGCTGTGTATAATGTATAAGGTTTTTTACAATTAGATAGATGTAATCCTTGGTATTGTAAGGGTTAGTTTGTTTTTAAATTGTCTTTTCTGGTTGTTACTTACAGTATATATTGATTTTGGTTTACTTGCTTGGTTAAAATACTGTAGTTAAGTTGACTTGTTTGGAAGTGTTTGTACAGTATTTACTGGTAGAGTAGCTTGCAATTATATTGTTAACATTCATTTGCAGAATGTACAGTACTGTATATGGTGCATAGATTTAATGCTATGCATCATTTACAGTATACAATGTACTGTAAATGCAATGTACTGTGTGGATTGTAATGTTATGTTTTATACTGTACAGTATGCTATTCATTAACTTCATTGCTCTACACATCTAGGGATTTCATTCCACCTTACCACCTTTCCTACACATGATTTGTGCTTTAGGCATTGGTTATATTACTGTATGCTAATGCAGATGTGTGATGCTTTGAGACTGTCATTTATACTTTGACAAGTCTACCTTTTGGTGTGTAGTGTGCATTATCCTTAGCGTTGTATACTGTAGGTGCCTTTAAACCCAGTAACCTATTGTGATTCACTTTGATTCTCCCTAGTGTTTTTTGAGTCACTATCCTTTTCATGTTTAGGGTTGACAGTGTGTGTCGTTCCCTAGTGCTGTTCATTAGTGTTTAAGGGTCCATGCCTCTTTTTTAAGTGTTTTTAAATCATGTACTGTACTGTTTATTCATCCCTTTTTGCACTGTGTCAAATAAATAAACAAATATATCAATTGCATACCTGAGTGCTCCCATACGGGTTACTTTTTTCTCTTTTCACTCACATACAGTATGTATATATATATATATATATATATATATATATATATATATATATATATATATATAGCTGTATGATATATATATATATATATATACACAGTGTATATATGTATACTGTATATATATATATATATATATATATATATATATATATATATATATATATATATATATATATATACAGTGTATATATATATACAAAGTATATACTGTACAGTATATATTTATTTCTCTTCATGTCTTTATTTATTTATTTAGATTTATTTATTAATTGTGGGGCTGCTGTGCGTGAATTTTTTTTATTGGGGGTGAGGGGGGTGTTTGGCCCTTGGTGTGAGTTTACGACTTGCAGCAGCAGCACAATTAATAAATAAATATAAATAAATAAATAAATAAATGAAAAATAAATACATTTGAAATACATTTTTATTGATAGTGTACATGTGCAGAGGGTCTCCGGAGCAGAAGCGCACAGGTTTCAGGTCTGGGGACCCCGTGCCCCCCGAGATACAGGCCCCTTTAGGGGGTGCCGGTATCCCTCTGCTCTGCTTGGTTTACAGGCCGCGATCATGTGATCGGGACCTTTAAACGCAGAGCACTCAGCACTCAGAAACACAGGCCAGACAGATTTAAACACACACACAATAGGGGGAGGTTTTTTTACATAGCTTGCAGGGAAGCTTAACGCACACACACAATAGGGGGATAGGGGGAGGGTTTTTTACATAGATTAGAGAGAAGGCAGGGCGTTTTAAAAGCGAGAATAGGGGAGGGGGTTTTACATAGATTTTATTTATTTATTTAGATTTATTTATTAATTGTGGGGCTGCTGTGCGTGAATTTTTTTTATTGGGGGTGAGGGGGGTGTTTGGCCCTTGGTGTGAGTTTACGACTTGCAGCAGCAGCACAATGAATAAATAAATATAAATAAATAAATAAATAAATGACAATAAATACATTTGAAATACATTTTTATTGATAGTGTACATGTGCAGGGGGTCTCCGGAGCTGAAGCGCACAGGTTTCAGGTCTGGGGACCCCGTGCCCCCCGAGATACAGGCCCCTTTAGGGGGTGCCGGTATCCCTCTGCTCTGCTTGGTTTACAGGCCGCGATCATGTGATCGGGACCTTTAAACGCAGAGCACTCAGCACTCAGAAACACAGGCCAGACAGATTTAAACACACACACAATAGGGGGAGGTTTTTTTACATAGCTTGCAGGGAAGCTTAACGCACACACACAATAGGGGGATAGGGGGAGGGTTTTTTACATAGATTAGAGAGAAGGCAGGGCGTTTTAAAAGCGAGAATAGGGGAGGGGGTTTTACATAGATTTTATTTATTTATTTAGATTTATTTATTAATTGTGGGGCTGCTGTGCGTGAATTTTTTTTATTGGGGGTGAGGGGGGTGTTTGGCCCTTGGTGTGAGTTTACGACTTGCAGCAGCAGCACAATGAATAAATAAATATAAATACAGTAAATAAATAAATAAATGACAATAAATACATTTGAAATACATTTTTATTGATAGTGTACATGTGCAGAGGGTCTCCAGAGCAGAAGCGCACAGGTTTCAGGTCTGGGGACCCCGTGCCCCCCGAGATACAGGCCCCTTTAGGGGGTGCCGGTATCCCTCTGCTCTGCTTGGTTTACAGGCCGCGATCACGTGATCGGACCTTTAAACCAAGCAGAGGGCTACCGGCACCCCCTAAAGGGGCCTGTATCTCGGGGGGCACGGGGTCCCCAGACCTAAAACCAACGCGGTTCAGCTCCGGAGACCCCCTGCACATCTACACTATCAATAAAAATGTATTTCAAATGTATTTATTGTCATTTATTTATTTATTTTTTGGCGGCTGCTGTGTGTGTGTATTTTTTTATTGTGGGTAGCGGGAGGGTGGGTGAATGGGGTATTCGCCCCAACGATGGTTGGGGAGGGCTTGCGGGGGGGGGGGGGGGTGGGGTTTAGCGGGAGGGCTTAACCCCTTCATGACCGTAGCGGTATTAACTGCTACGATCGTGAAGGGGTTAAGTGCACCCGCAACCCCCCCCCCCCCCTCCCGCAAGTCCTAAACTCACACCAAGGGCCAAATACCCCCCTCACCCATCCCCACTACACACAATAAAGCGGGCACGGTGGGTTAACCCCTTCATTGCCTTAGCGGCTATCCGCTATGGTAATGACGCAGCATTTTCCGTATTTTTAATAATATTGATCAGGAGCAGGGGGGGGGGGGGGGGTTCCCTGAGCATTAATCATTAATTTCTGGCTCAGGGAACCCCCTGCTCACTTTACAATATTATTAAAATAATGCTTCTTTACCATAGCGCATAGACGCTAAGGTAAAGAACGAGTGTTTATTTATACTGTATATTGTATGTGTTTTATTGATAGTGTACATGTGCAGAGGGTCTCCAGAGCAGAAGCGCACAGGTTTCAGGTCTGGGGACCCCGTGCCCCCCGAGATACAGGCCCCTTTAGGGGGTGCCGGTATCCCTCTGCTCTGCTTGGTTTACAGGCCGCGGTCACGTGATCGGGGCTTTTAACGCAGAGCTGGATACCGGCACCCCCTAAAGGGGCCTGTATCTCGGGGGGCACGGGGTCCCCAGACCTAAAACCAACGCGGTTCAGCTCCGGAGACCCCCTGCACATCTACACTATCAATAAAAATGTATTTCAAATAATTTTTAATGTGTGGATGTTTGCGCAGAGAGAGAGCAGCGGATCTCTCTCTGCTGCAAACACATCTCGCCCCCGCCGCCCATACAGTAGTATCATTTATGTATGTGCATATACAGTACAGTACTGTACAGTACTGTATGTTAGGGCTTACAGGGGTTGTTGTTATACAGTACTGTATATATATATATACTGTATACTGCATTACAATTCATTATAGGGGACGGCTTCACAGAGAATAGCTCGCAAGCGCCACCATGTGTATTTTGACGGCATTGCAGTATTGTAACCAGCCGGAATAAAAAGCTTAAATTCCTGCCGGAAAATAACGCAATGCACTCTGGCTGAAAAATATCAGAAACCTGAATACACCCGAGTATACCCGAATTCGCGGGACTAGCCGTGCTCGAATAAAGTGTGTCGCCAGTGTAGCAAAACTAAAAGTGTGTGTAGATACTATGTGGTCCCTATTGGTGTATAGGGATGGAAAAACAAGGAGTATTTGTATGTGTAAGAGACAGCTGTGTGTGCATACATATAGCACAGTATGTACAGACATGGCCTTTAGCGCTCATGGGAAGAGAGTTCACTTGTGTCAGTAATGACTCATAAAATTTCGATCTCTGTTTAGGCCACCGCTAAGTGTCCCGAACAGTTGCATATATTTCTATTCGTGCAACCATCTCTATTTCGGTGTTTTAAGATTAACTTTGAGTATGGCAACCCCCAGATCGTCCATCTTATGGACAGAGTCAGAGAAATGTTCGCCGACAGGACTGTCTCTTGTTCCGCGTGTGATGCTGTGCGATGCAGGTTCATTCTCTTGTTTAGCCCCTGCCCCGTCTCACCTATGTAGTAGCAGCCCCCTGGACATTTCATGCACATGATGAGGAACACGACATTGCTGGAGGAACAGGTGAACCTTCCTCTGATTTTGTATTCCCGATTCCTGTGTGGTATTTGTATTGTGTCCGCTGTGTAGAGTATTGCGCAGGTTTTGCATCTTGCGTCCTGGCCTGGCATATATATAATTATATATATATATATTCCACAGAAGCAGCCGGCACTCCAGTTGCATGTAGAAAAAATTGGGTGCTTGTCCCATAAAGCAATAATAAACCACACGATTCCGTTTGAAGCACGAGATCAGGAGACAGCACTCTGGTAAGTTTGATCACAAGTTTTTGTACTGAAAAAGACACATAAACCGACGTGTCACGACAGGTCACTCTGCGCGTATTCTGACAGGCCGAGATGGCGTTTGCAGGGAGCTCGGGCGGTGGTAACATCTCTGCGGTGGCGCAGTCCGGATCCCAATACGTTCGCCGCGGAACCCGCTCTGGGCTTCAGTGTAAATCTCCGTCTCCCCCTGTCAGCCTCAGGCAGCTGTTTAGCTATATTTTTAGCCAATCCAGGATTCCTTTATCCCGTTTTATTGAACACTGTCTTCCTTTTTATTATTTTATATACCGTTTGTCATGTTGTTTATAGATTTAGTTTCATTTAGTTATATTTGATTATTCATGTGGTTTGTGTTCATTGTAACCGAACCCGGATCTGTGACGCATATGTACTGAGGTGGGGTTGGATCCCCTCGGTTATTTCTTGTTTTATTAATAAATAATTTACTATATTTTAATCTCTGGTGCGCATTGTGTGCGTTTTTCTTCTTGTCTGCACAGTGCTTCAGATTCTGCATCTGAAAAAATGCCGGTGGATCGGGATGTGAGGTAGGGAAGTGACGTCCGCGCCGGAACGTTATTGCCACGCCTCCAAATATTCATTGCCACGCCCCCAAATCGCGCCCGCTGCATACCCTGCAAAGCCATTAAAAAGCTCAGGCTTCAGCAAGTGTATTGCAGCGTGTGTGCGCCTTCCCTCCGTCTGAAATACTATAGACGCAGCCTTATCGACGCTTACTAAATAGGCCCCTGTGTCTCTCTCTCTCTCTGTGTCTCTGTCTCTCTCTGTGTGTCTCTGTGTCTCTCAAATCAAATCAGCTTTATTGGCATGACAAAAGAACATTTCAGTATTGCCAAAGCGTGAGTAATAGGGGGTGTGGGACAATGATTACACGAATACTAGGGGGTACGGTATAATGGTTATACAGTACATTACTTTTGTCTCTCTCTTTCTCTGTGTCTCTCTCTCTCCGTGTGTGTCTCTCTCTCCGTGTGTGTCTCTCTCTCCGTGTGTCTCTCTCTCTCCGTGTGTCTCTCTCTCTCCGTGTGTGTCTCTCTCTCCGTGTGTGTCTCTCTCTCATTCTCTGTCTCTCTCTCATTCTCTGTCTCTCTCTCATTCTCTGTCTCTCTCTCATTCTCTGTCTCTCTCTCATTCTCTGTCTCTCTCTCATTCTCTGTCTCTCTCTCATTCTCTGTCTCTCTCTCATTCTCTGTCTCTCTCTCATTCTCTGTCTCTCTCTCATTCTCTGTCTCTCTCTCATTCTCTGTCTCTCTCTCATTCTCTGTCTCTCTCTCATTCTCTGTCTCTCTCTCATTCTCTGTCTCTCTCTCATTCTCTGTCTCTCTCTCATTCTCTGTCTCTCTCTCATTCTCTGTCTCTCTCTCATTCTCTGTCTCTCTCTCATTCTCTGTCTCTCTCTCTCATCCCTGTATGATAGGTATGTTCCAACTCTATTTTTTGCTCTTCTTTTCCGTTTGAGAGGAGGGAGTCCCTCACCTCTTCAGCCACACACCAGGAACGCTGGATTGCTTACAGACGCTCGGAGAGGCGGATACAGTCGTGGATTGCAGGCACTGATTTATCTGGTAAGTACCGCAAACATGCTTGAACAAGGGCCATAGACATTTTATTTGATGGTTTAGATTACCATTGTCTGTGGTTGTTAGTTATTGGTATTACAGTTTTTTGATGTTGTTACGAATCAAATACATTTTGAAGTAGTAATCCCCTCCGAACTGGGCATTCCTGGCCAATAATGCCCTGGCTGTAAGAGTTGAAGGGCCCAAGCAAAGCCCCCATCTCTATACACACTAACACTGCAGGGGCATCAGAGTGTCTTATTGTCATGGCAACAGGAGGTGTCACGTGATGTAATTTGTTTAATAAATTATTTTTTAAGGTGTCCCGGTTTTTCATTTTCGAAATCTGGTCACCCTATTCATCAAGCAGAAAAAGTGAAGAAACAATTGTAGTTTTGCTAATGGACGTCATTTTGGCATATCATTAGCTTTGAGGATACCCATTAATATGAAGAAAAGTAACAGCCATTCCCAATGTAGCCCCCCTTCCCTGGGCCAATCGCAGATCGGGCCCCCTCCTCTGAGAAAAGAAAAATATCCCGTCTATGTTGTTGAGTCTGGACGCCAAAAAGGCCTTTGATAGGATTGACTGGCCCTTCCTCAGGGAGACGCTGGGGGCGTTTGGGTTCGGGGGGCGCCTCCTAGAGGCAATACTAGCCCTTTACAATGGTCCCACTGCAAGGGTGCGACACCAAGGGTTCCCCTCGGATATATTCAACATCCGTAGCGGGACAAGACAAGGTTGCCCACTTTCACCGTTAATATTTGCCCTCTGCATAGAACCGTTAGCGGCTCATATCAGAGCGAGCCCAGATATAACAGGGATAGATATAGGGGAGCAGCATCATAAAGTAGCGCTATACGCAGACGATGTAATCTTGACACTGTCAAAACCCCTCACCTCCTTGCCCAACGTCTTTGCGATCTTGGGAACTTTCAGCTTGGTGTCGGGGTTTAAAATTAACCAGGCCAAGTCGGAAGCGCTTAACATCAATCTACCCAAGCCGGTCGAAAAACTGATAGAGCTCAACTTCAATTTTAAATGGCAACCCTCCGCTATCAAATATTTAGGGGTATATATCACAAAGGACTACAATACACTATATAAAGCAAATTTCCCCAGAATAGTGAAGAAACTGCAGGAAGATCTCAGGGTTTGGGCGGGCTATGGCATATCGTGGTTTGGGCGGATCAATAGTGTCAAAATGAACCTGCTGCCTAAACTATTATATCTGTTTCAAGCACTCCCGATACCTCTTGTTAGGACTGAGGTCCTCACGCTGCAGGCTCGCATTATTCAATTTATTTGGAATAAAAAAAGCCCACGAATTGCGAAAAGCATACTGACAAAACCAGTAACAAGAGGAGGGTTAGCGGTACCTTGCTTGTTGGCATACCACAAGGCGGCACAATTATGCCAAATTGTCCAGTGGCACTCGAACCCAGCAAATAGAAGATGGGTGGCCCTAGAAACAGAATGCTGCGCGCCAGTAAAACTGCACGATCTGATTTGGCTTCCAAAACAGTGCAAGAAATCAATAGGGATGCCACTCTGTGCAATTGCGAACTCGCTAGCGGTCTGGGAGTCAGCTAAATTTAAAGCTAAATTGACCACACGACAGTCGTTGATGACCCCCCTGGTGGGAAATCCGGATTTTGCTCCAGGGCTGTTAGGTGACAAATTTGTAAAATGGACGCAAGCGGGGTACTTACGATTAAAGGACCTGGAAGGACGTAAATATATCAAGACGTTCGATATGATTAAGGATGAGAAAAAGCTACCCAACACAGAATTATTTAGATTCCTCCAGGTTAGGGCTTTCTATAATAAATTCCCGGTTCGCCCAGCACGAACCAATTTCGAACAGCTGTGTTCCAGAGAGACGGACACAAGAGGACTAACTTCTCGGATGTACAGGGAGGTAGTCTGTCCGAAGACTTCCGACGCCCCCCGACTGAAATACATGCGACAGTGGGAGACAGATTTAGGGGAGACACTAGAGGACGAGGAATGGGTTCAGATACTACAGGCAGCTGCCAAAAGCTCAATTTGTGCCACGTTGAAGGAGAACGCATATAAAGTCCTAATGCGGTGGTACCATACCCCATTGAAATTATCTAAATTTATCAAGGACTATTCCCCGCTCTGCCCAAAACAGTGTGGGGAAACGGCTGATTTAAAACATATGCTGTGGTCTTGCCCGAAAGTGGTCCCGATTTGGGAATCTATTAGAGATTGGCTAGAAAGAATCCTCAACTTGGAGATCCCCCTGGACCCGTGGCTGTTCCTCGTGGGCAGACGGCCTCAGGACGTGTCTAACGCGACACTCAAATTGGTTGCACATTTCGCAACCGCCACGAGGTGTGAGATCGCAGCAGTATGGAGACAACAGGAATTACCCACTATAGCTAAAATCAGGAACAGAATTTGGCATGTCTGCCAGATGGAACAGTTGACGAGTTGGATCAACGACTCTGGCTCCAAATTTCTAAACGTATGGGCCCCATGGCTGGCCCAAACAGACATCCCGGGGGTGGACGCCGCCACAATTTTGCATTAATATAGATAAATGCGTTCTCCTTGGACAAAGCAGACCAGACGAGATGATGACATAGCGACGGAGAACATAGAACCACCGGGATATCCACAACACACCCTAGCGTACACATAGAGCTAATAGCAGATCCTCCGCTCCGATGCAGCAGTTACAGGTGCCCCCCACCCCCACCCACCCTAATGTGTCTCACCCCAGTCTAGTTTGTCCTGTCCGTCTTAGTGATGTGGTTTACGTGTGGTTTGTTACGTCTGTCTCATGTCCTGTCTACGTGTCACGGTTTTGATGACAAAATTGGGTATTCTGTAACGTATGCCAATAGGTGGTGATGTTATGTATGCTCTGTAATACCAAATAAAAATGAGAGTTATAAAAAAAAAAAACAGGGTGAGAGGAATTGGTCCACCTCCCTAAGTAAGGTTGCATCAGCTCTACTCAGAGGCTGATGGCTCCCCTTCTCCAACGGCCAATTGATATAGGCTCTCTCTGTCACCCTGGGCCAGCCAGGTGACAGACTCAGCAGACTCTAACTCTGGACTGAACTCTTAACTCTGACACACACTTCTACTAAATAGGAAGTGCACTGCTCTTTATGATATTGGCAGGCACTGCCCCTGTGTCTCTGCCTTCCACGCAGGGTCAGGTACCAATTTCAGGAATGTCCCGTTATTAGCGTAAACACAACAGAGTTCCATGGATCTAGCATTAAGACTGTAAGCTCTGCAGGCCAGGGATTTCCTTTCCTATTGTCTGATTTTGTTTGTTGCACTTATTGTACTATAATTCCCTGTACTGTATTGCCTCTCTTATAAAGCGCTATATAAATAAAGATTTCCATACTGTACATAATATATCTTAATGCATCTTAAGACACCTTAGAGTTCCCTCTATAAGACACTTTATGGTCCACTCAAGTGAATAGTCTGTAAGGAGTCTAAGGCTGCGTCCATAGAAGGACAAGCAGCGCTGAGGCGTGCGGACGCTCCGCGCTGAGCCCCTGCATCCTCAATGAGGATGCCTTGAGAGGGGGCTCATGCGAGCGTCCGCGGGCGTGCTCAGGCTTTGGAGTTTTCAGCCGAGCGCCAAGCTGTTTTTCAGCGCGCTGTCGGCTGAAAACATCCAATCAGCCTTAAGCAGCGTCAACGTCACGGCGCCGTGACATTGACGTCAGTGCATCGCGGGCGATTGGCCCAGCGAAGTCACTGCCCTGCCTCCAACCACCTCCCCCCGGCTCCCTTCGCGCACGCTGGCTCCGTGGAATCGGGCTGACTTAAGCAGGCGAGCCTCAGCGTTAGCGCGCATCCGCTCTCCCCACCCCTCTATGGCCCGGGCCTTAGTTACTGTACAGCATTGTAAAGTGCCTTGCTGGCCTAGTACAATTTAGTAAATATCCTAAACAATGTCGTCTTAGGCAAAATGTTGCTGATCTTTGCTCTAAAAATGACTATGAACTAAAGAGAAATAACAATCTCCCTTGTGAGCACATTCACATGTCTCAGACAGGTCTGCAACCCTGCTTTTCACCATTATCCCATACAGCTTCCACTGCAGCCAGGGACTCTGGGAAATGACATGCAAATGAGCACAGTGTCACCTTTTGCTTCAAATCTATTTTAAATGAAATTAGCCTTGTACTTCTGGTGGAGAGAGTAGGGGTTTGGTGCTTTATACGTTACATATTATTAAATGTTAACATCAAACAAATATTGTCATTATGTTTGGTGCTACTTATTTCTTTTTCATTAGGATTTATTTATTCATCTTTCATTATTATTATTTACTAGCTGAGAGACCCGGCGTTGCCCGGGATGTAAATGCGTAATAGGTAGTATTATTTATAACTCGTGGAACAATAGGTGAGTATTTGTTGTAAAGGTTTCGGGGGGGGGGGAGAAAGGGGAGCGGGGGGGGGGAGAAAGGGGAGCGAGGGGGGGAGAAAGGGGAGCGGGGGGGGGAGAAAGGGGAGCGGGGGGGGGAGAAAGGGGAGCGGGGGGGGGGAGAAAGGGGAGCGGGGGGGAGAAAGGGGAGCGGGGGGGGGGAGAAAGGGGAGGGGGGGGAGAAATGGAAACGGGGGGGGAGAAAGGGGAGCGGGGGGGGGGGAGAAAGGGGAGGGGGGGGAGAAAGGGGAGCGGGGGGGGGAGAAAGGGGAGCGGGGGGGGAGAAAGGGGAGCGGGGGGGGGGAGAAAGGGGAGCGGGGGGGGAGAAAGGGGAGCGGGGGGGGGGGGAGAAAGGGGAGCGGGGGGGGAGAAAGGGGAGCGGGGGGGGGAGAAAGGGGAGCGGGGGGGTGGGAGAAAGGGGAGCGGGGGGGGGAGAAAGGGGAGCGGGGGGGGAGAAAGGGGAGCGGGGGGGGAGAAAGGGGAGCGGGGGGGGAGAAAGGGGAGCGGGGGGGAGAAATGGGAGCGGGGGGGAGAAAGGGGAGCGGGGGGGGGGGAGAAAGGGGAGCGGGGGGGGGGAGAAAGGGGAGCGGGGGGGGAGAAAGGGGAGCGGGGGGGGAGAAAGGGGAGCGGGGGGGGGAGAAAGGGGAGCGGGGGGGGAGAAAGGGGAGCGGGGGGGGGAGAAAGGGGAGCGGGGGGGGGAGAAAGGGGAGCGGGGGGGAGAAAGGGGAGCGGGGGGGGGGGAAGGGGAGTGGGGGGGGGGGGAAAGGGGAGTGGGGGGGGGTGGAGAGCGGTGGGCATATGTATTGTCATAATTTATGTATGGGCATTTCCCCCCCCCCCCCCGTTCCCCGTGACTCCCCCCCCCCGTTCCCTGTGACTCGCGCTCCCCCCCCCCGGCGGCCGCTTGGTCCCCCGATGTGCCGTCCTGCTGAGTGAGGCGTGCAGGCGGCTGCAGGAAGCGCCCTGTGTGGGCCTAAGACTCACGCTCCCTCCCCCCCCCCCGGCGCCCGCTCGATGTGGCGTCTGGCTGAGCGGCGGTAGGAAGCGCCCTGTGTGGGCCTGAGGCTGAGGCGGGACGCGCAGTGGGCCTGAGGCTGAGGCGGGACGCGCAGTGGGCCTGAGGCTGAGGCGGGACGCGCAGTGGGCCTGAGGCTGAGGCGGGACGCGCAGTGGGCCTGAGGCTGAGGCGGGACGCACAGTGACTTACCTGAGCGGGTGGTAGCGCCGGGGAGGTAAGGGAGCGGCTGGGGTAGGAGGGCCGCGCTTCCCGTCCGGAGCCAGTGCAGGATGGCGCACGTGAGGGGGGGGGGAGGGGGGCGGACAGAGGGTGTGTGTGTGTATAGAGCTGCTGTGTTGTGTGTGTGTGTGTGTGTGTGTATAGAGCTGCTGTGTTGTGTGTGTGTGTGTATAGAGCTGCTGTGTTGTGTGTGTGTGTGTATAGAGCTGCTGTGTTGTGTGTGTGTGTGTGTGTATAGAGCTGCTGTGTTGTGTGTGTGTGTGTGTGTGTGTGTATAGAGCTGCTGTGTTGTGTGTGTGTGTGTGTGTGTGTGTGTGTATAGAGCTGCTGTGTTGTGTGTGTGTGTGTGTGTATAGAGCTGCTGTGTTGTGTGTGTGTGTGTGTGTGTGTATAGAGCTGCTGTGTTGTGTGTGTGTGTGTGTGTATAGAGCTGCTGTGTTGTGTGTGTGTGTGTGTGTATAGAGCTGCTGTGTTGTGTGTGTGTGTGTGTGTGTGTGTGTGTGTGTGTGTGTGTGTGTATAGAGCTGCTGTGTTGTGTGTGTGTGTGTGTGTGTATAGAGCTGCTGTGTTGTGTGTGTGTGTGTGTATAGAGCTGCTGTGTTGTGTGTGTGTGTGTGTGTGTGTATAGAGCTGCTGTGTTGTGTGTGTGTGTGTGTGTGTATAGAGCTGCTGTGTTGTGTGTGTGTGTGTGTGTGTGTGTATAGAGCTGCTGTGTTGTGTGTGTGTGTGTGTATAGAGCTGCTGTGTTGTGTGTGTGTGTGTGTGTGTGTATAGAGCTGCTGTGTTGTGTGTGTGTGTGTGTGTGTATAGAGCTGCTATGTTGTGTGTGTGTGTGTGTGTGTGTGTGTGTGTGTATAGAGCTGCTGTGTTGTGTGTGTGTGTGTGTGTATAGAGCTGCTGTGTTGTGTGTGTGTGTGTGTGTATAGAGCTGCTGTGTTGTGTGTGTGTGTGTGTATAGAGCTGCTGTGTTGTGTGTGTGTGTGTGTATAGAGCTGCTGTGTTGTGTGTGTGTGTGTGTATAGAGCTGCTGTGTTGTGTGTGTGTGTGTGTGTATAGAGCTGCTGTGTTGTGTGTGTGTGTGTGTGTGTATAGAGCTGCTGTGTTGTGTGTGTGTGTGTGTGTGTGTAGAGCTGCTGTGTTTTGTGTGTGTGTGTGTGTGTGTGTATAGAGCTGCTGTGTTGTGTGTGTGTGGGCCGTCACTCCGCCTCAGGCCAATGAGAGGTGTGCGGGGGCGGGCGACCCAAGGGACCAATGAGATTTCCCCTAGGGACACCGGACATCCAGGCAGGCAAACATACAGTGCTTTCACTAATATAGTATAAGATTAACTTTATTATATTTGTTGTTGTCATTATTATTATTGTTTACTGTTAGCTGGAGTATGGCTCACCCAAGAACCACTTTCCCCTGTATGGGGGTCAGACATAGTGCAGACTTGACCCCTGACATTTATAAAAAGATGTTGGAATATGTGACACTGCTGCTTAATAAACACAAACACAGGCGCGCCATGTATTGTTCTGACATTGGTTTATTACACAGACACGTCTTTATAGAGGGTTGTCACACTAACAGCCTGGAAGGGGTTAATGCAGGGTCACCAGCCCAGCCCCCCTCTCCTATGATTGGTTGCTGCTCTCGTACAGTAGCCGCGATTGGTCCCCTGTCAATGTCAGAAAAGGCGCGCCAGTTTTGCTGTCTCCATGGCGACCATGGCGGCCGCCGGAGATCGGCCTGCAGCGCGGCCCGGCTTCCAGGTTACCTCCCCGCCGGTGAAGATGTTAGCGGGGCGGCTGAGGGAATGCGTGCGGCGGCGGCCCCGGTTCCTTCTGGCTGGAGAAAGGAGCCGGCGGGCTGGAGGTGGGCCTGGTGTGGATGCAGGGCCGGGTGCTGCACGTACGGCCCGAGCGCGGCGTCACCGTGCGGCTGAGCGACGACACTCACACCTTCACCGTGTGCGGGGCTGACCGGGTGCCCAAGGGCAAGCCCTGCCTGCAGCCAGGTAACCGGGGGGTCCGCACGCCCTGCCTGCAGCCAGGTAACCGGGGGGGTCCGCAAGCCCTGCCTGCAGCCCGGTAACCGAGGGGTCCGCAAGCCCTGCCTGCAGCCCGGTAACCGGGGGGTCCGCAAGCCCTGCCTGCAGCCAGGTAACCGGGGGGGGTCCGCAAGCCCTGCCTGCAGCCAGGTAACCGGGGGTCCGCAAGCCCTGCCTGCAGCCAGGTAACCGGGGGGGTCCGCAAGCCCTGCCTGCAGCCAGGTAACCGGGGGGGGTCAGCAAGCCCTGCCTGCAGCCAGGTAACCGGGGGGGGTCCGCAAGCCCTGCCTGCAGCCAGGTAACCGGGGGTCCGCAAGCCCTGCCTGCAGCCAGGTAACCGGGGGGGTCCGCAAGCCCTGCCTGCAGCCAAGTAACCGGGGGGTCCGCAAGCCCTGCCTGCAGCCACGTAACTGGGGGGTCCGCAAGCCCTGCCTGCAGCCAGGTAACCGGGGGGTCAGCAAGCCCTGCCTGCAGCCACGTAATCGGGGGGTCCGCAAGACCTGCCTGCAGCCAGGTAACCGGGGGGTCCGCAAGCCCTGCCAGCAGCCAGGTAACCGGGGGTCCGCAAGCCCTGCCTTCAGCCACGTATTTGGGGGGTCCGCAAGCCCTGCCTGCAGCCAGGTAACTGGGGGGGTCCGCAAGCCCTGCCAGCAGCCAGGTAACCGGGGGGTCCGCAAGCCCTGCCTGCAGCCAGGTAACCGGGGGGTCCGCAAGCCCTGCCTGCAGCCAGGTAACCGGGGGGTCCGCGCGTGGCTATCACTGTCCTGCCTCACACGGGAGGAGGGCGCCATGATTTCTTCTCCCGCCCCCTAAACAGCAACACCAGCCTCTCACCCTCTCACCCTCTAGCGTCACCTAGATAGAAGCCAGGCAGATCACACTGGTTTTCTATGAATCGCAACTGATTTTAAAGTCCTGTTTATATCAGCAGTCAGGTCTGATATAAAACAGTAGTAATGTTTCCACCGCCAGTGTATGCAGTGCTGTACATAGAATGTTTGCAGGCGCGAGCCGCTACCCCATAGAGCTTACAATCTATGTCTGAAGCACTTATTCCCATGACCTGTTATTTGTAATTTATATGATTGTCACATGTATTACTGCTGGGAAGCGCTATGTACAGTACATTTAATGGCGCTATATAAAAAAAGACATTTGTAGCCCTTTTTCTGACACTCTAAGCGACTTCGGGTAACTGCGCGCACCTGCGGCTCCAGGAGATCTGAGCCTCCGCTAGCTGGGAGCCTGGGGTAACACTTATTAGCGCAGCGCCTCCACTTACCCAGGATCACCGTCATGTAAGATTCCCCTGGGCAAGAAACACACCGATACAATGCGTGCAACCAACTTTACTATGTGCAATAATAAACTTATACTCTATATGAACCGTGGCAATAACCCAATATGCAAACACTTATCTTATAACACTATACTTATACTCTATCATACCCTAACACCGCTAACGGATAATGTCCTTCTAACATCAGTGGCTCGGCCACACCCCTAGGGAATATTGTCCTGTACAATAGTGGCTCAGCCACGCTCTTATGAGTGTCTCTATCCCGTCACCGCGTGCCCCACACACCGTGTCCGTGTAATAGTACGATAGCGGTGTGTACTCGCTAGTGTCTCCCTATAGTTATGCCTAAGGCGGGATCAGCGCCTGTTGACCGGTGTTGGTGCACTTGACGTATCTACTACCTTCCGGTCACGGCGGTGACCGGTAATACTTGGAAAAGGATCAGCCGAATCCTTGCTTGTCTGGGATGTCCGCAGTGCAGCTGTCTGGTCCCAAGCAGCTCACCAGCAAACCTGCTCCGCACGCTTGTCCCTAACTGTGTACACAGTAAGGTGACTGATCGCTAGCACTATGGCCGTCCCTGCAGCACAGCAGCACACTGTGACTCAGGGGTTTCTCCTAAGGGCCTGCGGGGTAATGCTAGCCTATGCAGGCGGGTCACGGACCCCCTGCACGCATACACCCTCCTCCGTTACCTTCCAGATCCCCTCTGACTAGCCTCTCCCCCACGCTTCCCTTTCCTCCTCCCGTAATTCTAGCCTTCCGATTGGCTCCTCAAGTCAGGTGACTGCCCAGGAGCTCATGGGAGTTGTAGTTCCTCAGCGGAGCTTCTCTGCCTTGAGCTGCACAGACTCACAGCTATTGCATCAGCGCAGACCTCCACATGACTCTCCTGAACAGTCAAAACACCAACTGAACACACATATGAGGTTCCTACCACATCCCTACACATACATCTATTATTTGGTGCCTGCGGCACAGGGAGATAACGTGACTTGCTCAAGGTCACAAGGTATGGGGGGGGGGATTGAGTGAGTGTGTGTGGGGGGGGGATTGAGTGTGTTTGTGTGTGGGGGGGGGTGTGTTTGTGTGTGGGGGGGTGTGTGTTTGTGTGTGGGGGGGATTGTGTGTGTTGGGGGGGGGAGATTGAGTGTGTGGGGGGGATTTTGTGTGTGTGGGGGGCGGGGATTGTGTGTGTGTGGGTGGGGGATTGAGTGTGTGTGGGGGGATTGAGTGTGTGTGGGGGGGGTTGAGTGTGTGTGTGGGGGGGGGTTGAGTGTGTGTGTGGGGGGGGGGAGTTGAGTGTGTGTGTGGGGGGGGGGTTGAGTGTGTGTGTGGGGGGGGGGGTTGAGTGTGTGTGTGGGGGGGGGGGGGTTGAGTGTGTGTGTGGGGGGGGGGTTGAGTGTGTGTGTGGGGGGTGGGTTGAGTGTGTGTGGGGGGGATTGTGTGTGTGTGGGGGGATTGAGTGTGTGTGTGTGTGTGGGGGGGGTTGAGTGTGTGTGTGGGGGGGGGATTGAGTGTGTGTGTGTGTGGGGGGGGATTGTGTGTATGGGGGGGGATTGAGTGTATGTTTGTGTGGGGGGGATTGAGTGTGTGTGTGGGGGGGATTGAGTGTGTGCGGGGGGGATTGTGTATGGGGGGGGATTGAGTGTGTTTGTGTGTGGGGGGGGGGTGTGTTTGTGTGTGGGGGGATTGTGTGTGTGTGGGGGGATTGAGTGTGTGTGTGTGTGTGTGTGTGTGTGGGGATTGTGTGTGGGGATTGTGTGTGTGTGTGTGTGGGGGCGGGGGGGAGTGTGTGTGTGTGTGGGGGGGGGATTGTGTGTGTGTGTATGTGGTGTGTATGTGGTGATTGATTGAGAGAGAGAGTGTGTGTTGTATTGCAGTGGTGCGCAAACTGGTGGGGGGCAATAAGGCGCAAGATTTAGGGGGGCGCAGGCGACGTGCGGCGAAATCTGGGTGCGCGGGCCGGCAGACGCTTTGCGCGGGAGGACGAAAAAGCTGTACGCGATGGGCGGCCAATAAGATGTGCACGGGCGGGCAGCCGAAGATGTGTGCGGGTGGCTGAACAAGATAGTGCAGGTGGCGGCCTCGTGATGGTGTGTGCGCACACGCGCAGGGGCTTCGGGGGTACGGGGAGGAGCACGCCCGAGCACGGTGAAGTCAAACGCCCCTCCCGGTGTCTGCCCTGCAATAGCGCTGTGTTCCTGCTCTCCTCCGCTGGCAACCTGCTTCGCTGCGATCCTCTGCGAGGGAAAGGGTCGGCTGCCACTATATCAATCACACTATGAATGTACAGAAATAATAAAAAAAAAGTGAAAACATTGAAAACGGAAAAATAATAAATAATAATAATGTAGGTAGGAGTGTGGATGACAATGGGGATAGCAAGCCAAAGAGCAGGGAGGGGAAGGTAGAAACAAAAGGGGGGATAGGGAAGGGAGGTAGCAAAGAGGTGGATGAATGCCCCCCAAAAGTATTGCCTTTGTGCACGTACGCTCTCCCAAGCTCGGCGCTTGGGGAGACAAACAAAATTGACTTTGAAGTGCGCTCAGCAGAAGTCAATGCACACACACAGCCACACACACACACACAGCCACACACACACACACACACATACAGCCACACACAGACACACACACACACACAAACACACACAAATAGCCCCGATCCACGCTTGCAAAATGATGCAGGACACCCTGCGCTCATGCTTGGAGAGTTGGTGATGTCACCGCTCTCAGCGGCAGCGTGGACGCAGCCTAATTTTGCAAGCGCGAGCTGTTGAAATATGTAAGTATTTATAGACATATTTGGATTTATATTGTATACCGTTTAATAAAGGTTTTTTTTTTTTTTCATGTGATTTTGATTACGTCAGGCAGGGGGGGCCCGAGAAATTTTATGGATGAAAAGGGGGGCTCGGCATAAAAAGTTTGCTCACCCCTGCACTAAGCTGCGCTTTCAGCTCATAGACCTCACATTATAAACGTGTAATTATAGTCTCACCTTAATGTAGTGTAAAAGAAAATGATGTACAGATTTGGTCGCATCTATTAACGCAGGTTAACGGTGGCAGAACGTTAACGCAGCTCTATTTAAACAAATGGCACAGCGCTATTTTTCTTAAATGGGTGCAATTTATTGCATTATTTGTGTAATCTTATCAGGTGGTACAGGCATACCCCGCATTCACGTACACAATGGGACCGGAGCATGTATGTAAAGTGAAAATGTACTTAAAGTGAAGCACTCCCTTTTCCCCACTTATCGATGCATGTACTGTACTGCAATCCTCATATACGCGCATAACTGGTGTAAATAACACATGTGTAACAGTCTCTACAGTCTCCCCGCTTGCGCACAGCTTTGGTACAGGTAGGGAGCCGGTATTGCTGTTCAGGACGTGCTGACAGGCGCATGCGCGAGCTGCCGTTTGCCTATTGGGTGATATGTCCTTACTCGCGAGTGTCCTTAAACCGGGGTATGCCTGTACACTTGTACAGGAAATCCTAAAGTTGATGTCCCTGGGGCAGCTGAGGGATTTTCACCCATTCAGTCCTGGAGGGTCCTGCGCCCCCCTCCTGCATTTCCTAATCATGTGTTCGCTCCTTAGGCCTCGGATATTTTATTTATTTATAAAATGTTTTACCAGGAAGGAAGCAATACTTGAAAATGAGGTAACTCTCAATGTATGTCCTGGGCACAGAGTTATGATGACAGATACATGGTTACAAATCCATAGTTACATTAAGTGAACATGGTATACATTATATACAAGACATTGCATGCACAGTTAGAGATAATATATATTATAGGCGCATGTAACCGTTACAGACCAGATTAAAATGTGAGACAGCCTTAGTTTTGAAAGAACTTAGACTGGTGGCATCTGCAAGAGTCTCTGGTAGGTTGTTCCAGTTTTGGGGTGCACGGTAAGGCCGTGATTATACCCGAAGCGGCGGAGCGCAGAACGTTGTGCGCCACCAAAACAAATAAAAGTTTTCCTATGAGCGCACGCTAAGAATGGGTGACCAAGTGCGCAAATTTTCGAACAGATCCAAGAATTTTATTTTCTGGAGCGATGGCCGCGTCATGTGAGCGGTTCAGCCAATGAGCGTGAACCACTCACGTGACATCATGGCCTCGCCTCCCGATGCCTCCTGCCTGCAGTGCAAGTTTCGGGCAGCGCATCGCACGGAGGTAGCGCGCGTGTCCCGCCGCCGGTGGTATAATGAAGGCCTATGAGGAGGAGCGTCCGGATACTTTGTTGAACCTTAGGACCATGAGCAGTCTGTTGGAGTCTGATCTCAGATGATAAGTGCTGACGTGGTAGGGGTGAGGAGCTTGTTCAGATAGGTGGGTAGCTTGCCTAGAAAGTATTTGAATACACAGACCCCCACCAACGCGGCTCGAAACGCGTTGGTGGGGGTCTGTATACCCCGTAATGTAGCTGTATTTTTTTGTGGTTTCCATTAAAATAGTCTTTTTTTATGGGCACACGCTCTCCTGGATTTCATTCAACCTTTTTTTACTTTCCTGAGTATTCGTGCCTGCTTTTTCCTTTTGCTTCGTGTCAAGTCATCCAGAAAAAACGGAAGCACGCCCCCTACTGTGAAAGAAGAAACCTGCACAGCCAAAAGGACATTACCAACTCTAACTGTGAGTTATTTTATCACAAGCACATTCTCCATTCTGACATTATATGCTGGGACACTTTATTGTGTGGCCCCTTACTACAGTGCTCGTGGGGGCCCTAGCCCACTAGTCAGATTACAATGGAGCAGTGATTAATACATGATTGTTCTGTGTCCTATGGATTGGCTATCCCTTATCCATTATCCAGGGGCTTTTCATTTCGGGAATCATTATATACATTTATTGAACGTTACAATTTTTGTACTACATATTTTGAGGCTTTTTTTCAGAGCACCACACATTTTTTCCATTTTTCTATGAAAAGTGGAAAGGCAGGGGACACTTTAACTTTCACATGTTATAATGCCTGGCCCCTGGCTTATGGTGCCAGGTAGCTGCCAGGGGCTCACCGTTCCAGTGGTAACCTTTATTGTATAGCCTGGTTACCCCCTTTATCGTATAGCCTGGCACCCCCTTTGGAGGGAAGTATTATCGAAATGGGGGGGTCCCAGAGTTGAAATGAATGCGGTTCAGCTTGGGGAGACCCTCTGCTTCAATCCTGTTTTAAATTTTTTTTTTTTATAAAAAGCGTGTGACTTGCTCCTTCAGAATACTGATTTTCATGTTCAGTTAAAGCCTTAACAAGAAAAAAATGGGTGTATATAGCGCTAAAAAATCTTGTGCAGTGACAATAATGTTATAATGTGATAGTGCACACAATAAAATATAAATATATAATAATAAACTTAGGCTGCCAGGTGATACCAACTCCAAGACAGGTTGGAAAAACAAGACAAATAATAAACAATACAGACCGGCGCCAATTAGTCCAAGGTGATACTAATGTCCAGCACTGAAAGAGTCTCAGAATAGTAGATAGCTGCAGTAGTATCTTCACAGCTTGTCTTCAATGATTGGACTCCATATGTATGTGCATGGGAGAAAAAATAGACAAAGAAAACATATCATAGTGCAGTATGCAAACAACCAAACATGCAGGACAAACAGGACAAGACAAACACTACATAAAACAGGCTCACCCCCTGAAGAAGTGCGCATGCGCACGAAACGCGTTGGGCAGATTTGCATTTTGAGTGTGGCAGAGGACTGGTAGTGACTGCGGGAGCCTTGCAGCCAAGTGAAAGGAAATTCGGCGATTGCACCCGCCTCCTAGCAGCGGATTTCCGGATTGAGCTTGACAGACAGCACCAGGAGCTCCACGAGATCCGTCAAGCCGCGTGGTGTGACGTGCTTCTGGTCACGGAGAGAGAGAGATCCCTGGAGGTCTGAGGACTGAAAAAACGGAGCTGCTGCCGGTTACCATCTATCCTTACACCCCTGCTTATGTCCTGTGGCAGTACTGTAAGTAGGATTCCGGTTTTTACCCACCGGATCCCACGTGTGCTACCTCATCATTTTCATTTTAATTGTGTTAATAAATACTTTATTGTAGGATTAGTCAGCCTTGCCTGTTTTATGTAGTGTTTGTCTTGTCCTGTTTGTCCTGCATGTTTGGTTGTTTGCATACTGCACTATGATATGTTTTCTTTGTCTATTTTTTCTCCCATGCACATACATATGGAGTCCAATCATTGAAGACAAGCTGTGAAGATACTACTGCAGCTATCTACTATTCTGAGACTCTTTCAGTGCTGGACATTAGTATCACCTTGGACTAATTGGCGCCGGTCTGTATTGTTTATTATCGGTTAAAGCCTTACTTCACAAATGTAGTAAAGTGCTTTAAAACATTTTTTTGATTTCAACCTTCCCCAGCGATCGCATCTGTCTATCTAAACCTTGTGTCGCCCTGCTCCTTACTTCCCTTCTCCTTTCCCACTCAACCTGTCTTCACCAACCTACTAACACTTCTCTACCTCCTTTGATACCTAACCTACCAAGTCCTACTTCACGTCCCCCTTCACTCCACTTCCAGTCACCACTCCCACTATCTAACTTGCACATTTCTATAGCTTTCTGATTTCCTCACTTCTCCACATTTATTCTTCTTTCTTTCTAGCTCCCTACTTCCTCTCCTCCTTGCTCTCCCCTCTACCACTTCCTTACTACTTGCTGCATCCCTACCCCACTTTAAATTCAAGTCTACTTCCTTACTCATTCTTATAGTATTGTCTCCTTAAATGTCTCCACTTCGGCTTATTTCCTCTCATCTACTTGCTTTTATCCTCTTACTAACTCCCTCTCTATCACTCACCCTGCCCTTACTCGCTTAATGGTTCTGCCGCTACGGCGCTATACTAATTCCCTTCCTGTATGTCTTTCTATTCTTCCCAGACTCAAAATTCAAAAAGCCCGCGTCGGGCCGGTGAGATGACTAATCCAGGCCTGCGCGGGTCATCCGGCGCATTCTGGACGCCTTGATGGGCTTACGGCTGTCCTTGGTCTTGCTGGTGACGTCATCTGGTCGCGCCGGTGGGAGCTGGTTCCGCGCCACCTCCAAGATGGCGCCGCTCCTTCCGGGGCACAGCTGTGATGCGTATCCGGGGGGCGGCCATTTTGGAAGACGTCTCTCACCAGTGCGGAGGTGCGTGCGCCCGCTCCTGTTTCCCGCTCACCGCTCTCTTCCTGCTACTGTGGATTCCCGCCTTCTAGAGCTGCTTCGCCATCTTGTGTCGGGGGCCGCCATCATCAGAAAGGTAGGCCGCAAATTTTCTCACCAGGGATTCAGTTTCAGCGCAGGTTGCTTGATCACTGGACATCTGTAGTTGGGGTGTCGGGGATCACCGCTCTTTCACTCGGGGGTGAGTTTCTTTATTTGGTGACAGCTTCACCGTGGCCGGGGACCAGACCTCAAGTAGGGGGACGAGAACTGGAGGAGAAGCAAAGAAACACAGGTTGCTGAGGCCATGACACCGAGGGATTAGCCTGATACACTACAGGGGTGAACAAAGCCGGGACAGACTCTGGTTATGCATAGTATATGTTAGGTTTTATTAATTCAAGCTCAGGAAGAGCGAGGCAGGAGTGGGGGGGAGTGACCTGCTTCAAAAATCCGCATGGGCCACGCACTAGGGGGGAGGAGGGGGGATCTCCTGGGCCCTAGTGAAGTCCTTTGGGACTGGACGCGGTGGGTGAATGAACTTCATCCCACGTTTCCTCCGGACGGTTGGAGAGGAGTCCAGCTTCCCAAAGGCGGTGATAGAATTCTACTGTCTTTTGTCTTGTCTAGTGTTTGTTGTGTCCCCCCAGGTGTACCCTCTTGTGTGCTCCCCCTTGTGTATTGCTGTAGGTGGTGAAGTGAGGTATTGCAGTTCGAGAAGAAGAGGAGGTCGGGATTCTGGTCCAGGTGCATCAATCAAGAACAGATATCGGCAGCAAAGTCATCTCATACTTTTAAATGAGTAAGGAACTCAGGCTAGTATCACATAACTTTAAGGGGTTTAACAGCCCGGTTAAACGCAGAATCGCCTTCCGAGATTATAAGCGTAAAGGGGCAGAAATTCTGTTTCTGCAAGAAACACACTTCTCTCAAGACAACTACCCCAAATTCCTGGATAAGGACTACCCGACACACTTTTTGTCTTCCGCGAAAGTCAAAAAAAAAGGGGTGGCCATACTAATTCATAAAAGAATACCGTTCGTACCCGATAGGACTTTCAAAGATAAAGAGGGCAGATTCCTCATAGTAAGAGGTGCAATCCAAGGGTTCCCAATTACTCTAGCAACAATATATGCCCCTAATGAGACGGCCCCCGTTTTTTTCTCTACCTTCTTTGGGAAACTCAACAAAGTGGCCAGAGGTAATATCATTGTCGCTGGAGACTTGAACAGGGCACTACGGGAGGACCTTGACAGATGTTCATCCACTAATATTACACACAGATCTGACATACTAACAATTAAAAAAGGGTTACGTGACTGCCAACTACTCGACATCTGGAGGGAACAACACCAGAGACTGAGAGAATACACCTTCTACTCACACCCACATGACACATATAGCAGGATAGATTACTTCCTTGTATCCAACAGAATGGTCCCTGGGGTCTCTCGCACCGAGATCCATGATATTTCATGGTCAGACCATGCATCTATAGAGCTGCGGTGCACACTAATCCCACTAGACAGACCTAGAGCGAACTGGAAACTAAACGAAATCTTGCTGAAAATCCCAGCCCTACAGGTGGAAATTGGGGAAAAGCTCACACAATACTTCGAGGAGAATGAGGGGAGTGTGGCTACGCACTCCAGACTGTGGGAGGCCCATAAGGCTACCCTCAGGGGGGTCATTATGAATCTGGCCGCTAAACGGAAAAGAGAACGGGAGGGAAAAATTTTGAAGCTAGAGGAACAGCTAGCAGAGCTTTCCTCCCTCCACAAAAAAATAAGAATGCCCACACGTTAACTCAAATACTAGCCACTAAAACTAGTCTTAACCTCCTCCTCTCCGCCCAGGCCGAGAAGGAATTGACCTGGTCCAAGCGGAAATTTTATGAAAAAGCTAACAAGCCTGACACACTACTTGCCAATAAGCTAAAAAAACAAGCTTCCAAACTATCACATTCAGATGGCTTTTCGAACTTATATTACAATAAATATTTAAAAATTCTAGCCCCCCACATGTTAAAGTTATTCAATGAAATCTTAGCAGGGGCCTCATTCCCAGCACAAATGCTCCAAGCCTCAATATCGGTGATCCATAAACCCGGAAAGGACCCGGCAGACTGTAAGAGCTACCGGCCCATTTCACTGATTAACTTGGACCTCAAAATATACTCTAAACTTATAGCCAACAGGGTGGGTAGTGTTCTTCCCGGGTTAATTCACACGGATCAAGTAGGGTTTATCGGAGGTAGACAAGCGGCAGATAACACCAGGAGAATTATTGACCTAATTGATCTGGCCCAAAAAGAAAAAATTCACTCCATGGTGTTAAGTCTGGACGCTGAAAAAGCCTTCGATAGAATAGATTGGCCCTACCTATCGGAAACACTGAGAGCATTTGGCTTTGAGGGACGCCTCCTGCAGGCCATCCTGGCGTTGTATAAAAACCCAACAGCAAGAGTGAGATATCAAGGTTTCCCCTCAGAACAGTTTGAAATCAAAAGCGGAACACGTCAAGGATGCCCGCTGTCGCCACTACTGTTCGCCTTATGTATAGAGCCTTTGGCGGCACACATCAGAAATAACCCAGATATCTCTGGTATCCCTGTGGGAGACCAAATGCACAAAGCCGCTCTATATGCGGACGATGTCATTCTCACAATAGCCAAATCTCTCACATCTCTCCCAAATGTATTCAACATACTGGGCAAATTTAACCAAATTTCGGGATTTAAGATCAATCAGTCTAAATCAGAAGCCCTCAATATTAATCTACCAAAAGAAGTTGAAAAACTGATTGACCTCAATTTTCAGTTCAAATGGCAACCCTCCGCTATCAAATATTTAGGGGTTTATCTCACAAGGGAGTACAAAACTTTATATAAAGCAAATTTCCCCAAGATCATAAAGACGCTGGGGGAGGATCTCCGAACCTGGATGAAGGGGAGCATCTCATGGATTGGGAGGATACATAGCGTGAAAATGAATCTCCTCCAAAGATGCTATATCTTTTCCAGAGTCTCCCTATCCCTTTGGTGCAGGCGGGACATCCTCTCCCTCCAGTCAAAAATTATAAAATTTATTTGGAACGGGAAAAACCCAAGAATTGCTAAAGGAATATTAAAACGTCCCATTCATCCTGCGGAGGGTGAGCGGGTGCCTTGCTTGCAGGCCTACTATAAAGCAGCCCAATTAGGGCAGATTTTCCAATGGCACACAGACCCAAGCCTACGGAGATGGGTTGAGTTGGAGAAGAGATGCTGTGCACCAATTGAAATCCGAAATTTAATCTGGCTACCCAGAGAAGGGGTACGCAAGATGAACAATCCGCTGCAGACCATGGTCAATTCATTATAAGTTTGGGAGGCCACGAAATTCAAATGTAATTTGACTACCAAAACATCATTAATGACACCAATAGTGGGCAACCCAGACTTCGCTCCGGACCTGAATAGCAAAAATTTCTTGATATGGACTCAGAAGGGCTTCTCCCGTCTAAAAGATCTGGAGGGCATAACGACCATACAAACATTTGACCAAATTAAATCCTCTAAGAATATCCCAAACAAATTTTTTAGGTACCTCCAGATCAGAGATTTCTACAATAAAACGCCAATTCGACCGGCGCGAACAAATTTTGAGCAGCTGTGTTCCAGAGATACGGACACAAGGGGACTCACATCTAGAATGTACAGGGAAGTGATCTGCCAGAAGTCGCCCATTGACAATAGACTGAGTTACATGAGACACTGGGAATCAGACCTAGGAGAGACTTTAGAGGACGACGAATGGGACAGAATTATACAGGCGGCGGCGAAGAGCTCAATCTGCACCACATTAAAGGAGAACGCATATAAAGTCCTTATGAGGTGGTATTACACTCCGACGCGCTTAGCGAAATTTGTAAAAGGCTACTCCCCTCTCTGCCCTAAACAGTGTGGGGAAGCAGCTGACCTCCGACATATGTTGTGGTCTTGCACTAAGGGGGCCCCTATTTGGGAACAAATCAGAGATTGGATTCAGCGGATTCTCGATTTGGAGATCCCCCTGGACCCGTGGCTGTTCCTATTGGGCATGCGGATCCAGGGTCTGTCAAATGCGTCGCATAAATTAATCGCGCATTTTGCTACAGCCACAAGATGTGAGATCGCAGCATTATGGAAACAGCAGGAGATACCAATTATCCCTAAGATCAAAAACAGAATTTGGCATGTCTGCCGGATGGAACAATTAACGAGTTTAGTTAATGACTCCGGCACAAATGTTCTAAAGGTCTGGGATCCATGGTTGACCCAGGTAGACATCCAGGAGTGGACGCCACCTCAATCTTGCACTAATTAAACTAGGTGCGTTCTCCTTTAAGGGCAGATTAGACAACACGACTCAGCGACGCACAGTTAGCAGACCTTCATGTAGTCATAGAATAGGGAAAAAACAAATAAAAGAAAGAAACCTCAGAAGAACCTGTCCCAGTTAAAACCCTTAGCTATTGCCTAAAAGGTTGAACAAGAGATATCTAAAAAACTGCACCAGAGCCTGGCAACCTACCACCTCACTCCCACCCCTAACCTCTTTCCCTGTCCCCTTGTCAAGTTCGTCTGGTCTTGTTTGTAAAGTGTTAAGTGGATGTGTCTTCGAGGCGTCATTACATGTGTTTAACAAAACTGGAAATGTAATAATGGGCTGTGGAACATTGGCTGTATTTGTACTTTCCAATAAAAATTTAAAGTTGAAAAAAAACAAAAACATTTTTTTATATTGCATTGAGTAATGGAAACCCAGGACAGTGTTGGTGCTAGCTAGATATAAACACTCCAGACATGTACCAATCTTTAAACCCTTGAGTATTTAATGTTGGTACAGATAAGAAGCATGGCTTACTCCAACCCGTTTACCCTGTGGTCAAAATATTAGTACAGCTCAACCCCGTTTATAGCGCAATCTGCTATAGCGCGAATCCGCTTTTAATGCTGTCTGAGCGTGGCTCCCGATTTAAAAACATCTCCAAGGTTTTATTTTTATATAATACTAGCTGAGAGACCCGGCGTTGCCCGGGATTAAATGTTCCCGTTCCCCTCTCTCTCCTCCCCCCTCTCTCTGTTTGTCCCCCATTCACATCAATCCAGTCCCCCCCCTCCCTCCTTTACAGCTTCATGTAGCGTGTGTGCGTCAGTCACTGTGTTTGCGCGCGCGTCAGTGAGTCTGAAGCAGAAACACAAACACACACAGACTGACTGACGCACACACAGTCAGTGTGTGCCTCAGTCAGTGTGTGCGTGCGTGTGTGCGTCAGTCAGGGTTTGTGTGCGCGTCAATCAGTGTGTGCGTGCGTGCGGCAGTCAGTCAGACAGTGTGTGTGCGCGTGCGGCAGTCAGTGTGTGTGTGTGGGGGTGTGTGCGCGTGCGGCAGTCAGTGTGCGCGCGTCAGTCGGTGTGTGTGTGTCAGTCGGTGTGTGTGTCAGTCGGTGTGTGTGTCAGTCGGTGTGTGTGTCAGTCAGTGTGTGTGTCAGTCAGTGTGTGTGTCAGTCAGTGTCTGTGTCAGTCAGTGTGTGTGTCAGTCAGTGTGTGTGTCAGTCAGTGTGTGTGTCAGTCAGTTCACACACTCACACACACTTAGACACTCACAGACACTCACAGACACTCACCAGACACTCACAGACACTCACACACACTCACACACACTCACACACACTCACACACACTTACACACTCACAGACACTCACACACACTCACACACACTTACACACACTTACACACACACTCAGACACTTACCCACACTCACACACCCATATACACACACACACTTTCTCTCCCATATATACATACACACACACTCTCTCACTCTACACAGACGGGCCGCGACCAGCACCACCACCCGCTCCCCCCCCTCCTCCCGCGCAGGCAGCGGGAGCACCGGGGACAGCGGTGGGGAGAAGAAACCCCCCGCTACAACCTCCATGCAGGCAGCATGGTTCTGAGGTAAGCGGCGACCTGAGGGGACATCCCCACTCCCATCTCCTGCCCCGCGGCCTGTCCCGAGGTGACAGGGGGAAGCGGGGACAGGAGAGACATCCCCGCTCCCATCTCCTGCCCCGCGGCCTGTCCCGAGGTGACAGGGGGAAGCGGGGACAGGAGGGACATCCCCGCTCCCATCTCCTGCCCCGCGGCCTGTCCCGAGGTGACAGGGGGAAGCGGGGACAGGAGAGACATCCCCGCTCCCATCTCCTGCCCCGA